>NC_053028.1:553341374-553442799 GCF_003073215.2 Triticum urartu | reverse complement strand
GGGGGGGAGTCCTACTCCCGGTAGGAGTAGGACTCCTCCTGCGCCCTCCTCCTGGCCGGCGGCCCCCTCCCCCTTGGCTCCTTTATATACGGAGGCAGGGGGCACCTCTAGACACACAAGTTGATCCTTGAGATCGTTCCTTAGCCGTGTGCGGTGCCCCCTGCCACCATATTCCACCTCGATCATATTGTAGCGGTGCTTAGGCGAAGCCCTGCGACGGTAGAACATCAAGATCGTCACCACGCCATCGTGCTGACGGAACTCTTCCCCGATGCTTTGCTGGATCGGAGCCCGGGGATCATCATCGAGCTGTACGTGTGCTAAGAACTCGGAGGTGCCGGAGTATCGGTGCTTGGATCGGTCGGATCGGGAAGACGTACGACTACTTCCTCTACGTTGCGTCAACGCTTCCGCAGTCGGTCTGCGTGGGTACGTAGACAACACTCTCCCCTCTCGTTGCTATGCATCACCATGATCTTGCGCGTGCGTAGGAATTTTTTTGAAATTACTGCGTTCCCCAACAGTAGGTTCCAAATAGCCACAAGTACCTTAGGTGAAACATATTGCATATAAGCATAAAGTGCCGATCATCCACCTGCTTACAGTTGGTTAAATCCAGTGCACTTAAGAGTGGAAAGCTTGAAAGTGTTGGCAACGGAGAAAATGATTTCCTGAACACCGTAAGTGACCTGACATGGGACATATTCATTGTAGAGAGCACCTTGGCATCCTCTTGCTTGCTGGTATGGAGGGATAGTCGACGGATCTTTCCTGGTACAGACTCATACTGTTGACCACCTAATGTTGTCATAAAATTTTCTTCACGCGACAAACAAGTGATGAGATCAAGAACCATGTCATGTAAACGGCAATAACTTGCCTTCTTTTTTGAGCCAGCCGAAAAAGCAGAATGCAAATCCCATTTACTACTTACTGGCTGGATTGAGCTTTGGTTAATAAGCTCGTCGAAGTATTCCTCTCCTACTTCGTACAAGCTCTTTCCTTGTTCTGGCTGAATAAAACCTTCACCCACCCACTTCCAAATTAAATACTTTCTCTTAAATTTGCAATCCTCTGGATACAAACTTAAAAATAACAAGCAAATCTTGAGATGAGGAGGCAGATAATAGTAACTAACATATAATATCCTTCTCATGTCATTCACATCTGGATTATTTTCCAGCCCGGTGCCCATAGATTGGTAAACCTTGGACCAATGTGCGCTGTCATTTCTCTCCGCCAACAAGCTAGATATTGTAATGATAGCTAATGGTACTCCACCACATTTCATTAAAATTTTCTCTGATACTTCGACCAATTGTTTATGAGAGCATTTTTCTCCTTTTCCAAATATTCTTTGGTGGAATAATATTTTTGAGTCAGCGGTAGAAAGAGGTTTCATTTCATAAACATCACCATCTTATTTGGCAACACCTAGAATGCGAGTTGCTGTGATTACTCTACTTCCACATTCATTCTCAATCAAAGCACATCTAATATTTTTCCAGACAGATTTATCCCATATGTCGTCAATAACAATGATGTACCTATGGGGAAATACCAGATGATCATATATATTAGTAGATGCATTTTTATATGTTCTAATTATTTGAGTACCATTAAGAAATTTCAATCAAACATATAATTGACAAGGGAAAAAACAAGTGTATAATAAGTACTTGGTGATGGTACCACCTATACGAATGAAAAAAGTTGGTTTGGTGGCCTTCATCGGGGAAGAGAAAAATATCAATGTTATGTGGTCTCAGAGTATAAGGTATTAAGTTTGGGTGTGCAGCGTATAGGTGTTGGGCTGACAAGGAACGCAATAAGAGCCTTGCTCCAACTGACTAGTTTAAACCCTTAGTTTCGTTCCCAAAGTGCTATAGATAACTCGTTCTAAATTATAATTTATTCTTTTACATTCTAGTAGTTCATTATTCTACATTTACCCTACCAAACCACTTTTTCCATCTTGATGAATCTAAGACTCACCTGCTAGAATTTCACAAAACATCACAACATATTGGGAACAAATAAAAATGAATGATGTTATATACGTTGGGAAACAAAAAACACATGTCTTCAATTTTTAGCATAGACTTGGGTGACACTCGTCCCTAATATTTAAAAATCACGACAATATTATAACTTATGCATACATGATTTCTGTTTGAAGGATTTCACATTTTTTTGGGAATATTAATTTCCTAAAATATTTATTAAGCACAAACTAGAAATTCAATCTGTTATGGTATTTCCATATTATAATTCTACAAGGTTTTAGTGTAGAAGGGTCACTTGATTTGGAGTTAAAGGTACGATATTCTAAATGTTTAAGAGGATCAAAGGGGTAGGAAAAGGATGAAGTCAAAAGAAATTAGCTTAGCAATACTCATAGAACAATATAATACAATTGGATAATCAATACTAATGGTTTAGCAAAAAATAAGTATGTATTTATATAATTACATAGTCATAGTTTTTGTCACAGGTAACCAATGTATATGCTATTAGCACATACAAAGTTTCAAAACAGTAGTTATTAGGCTCACATCGGTTAGCACCTCTCTACAAATAATATTGTGTCTGTATACAAGTCAATGATAGGAACCATATGTAGAATCACGACTACATATATGACATTAGTCTTAATTACCTATACTACCTACTGTATTTGATTTCTTTAAATCCAGCCTTACTAGGGAACATGTCCACGAGTAGTTGTAAGACAATACTGGCTTACACTTTAACCACAAACATCAATATAAGGAGCTAATAATTAAGAACTCACAGTCAACATATCAAAACCCTAGGAGGATGAAAAACATATACCTCTTGTTCCGAAGGAATTCTCTTATTTCAGCAATGAGTTCTGTTTCTCCCCACATCGATTCATTAATGTTTTGATACCATTTGTTGTCAAGTTGATGGAGTAAGTTCTTGAAGATCTTCTCGATATTAGGAGTAGAAGACACGGAGACAAAAGCTCCACAATCGAACTCCACTTTAAGCTTCTGAAACGCCGCATTTGCAAGAGTTGTCTTGCCCAACCCTCCAAAGCCAACAATAGAGACCATCTTGAGTTGTTTCGCCGACACCTCATCACCCACTCTCAGCATCTTCACTAGCTCATTGCTCTTCTCTTCGGTGCCAATGAGCTCCGTGGCCTTTCTGTACAAGGCTAACTGGCGAAGGCTATCAGTGGTCATGGAAGCTGGCCTAGCGGGAAGGATGTCGACCTTGCATGCATCACGCCGTCTACCGACCTCCTTGGCACGGCTCTTGATGTCTCTGATATCATTGACTATCTTGTGGCGGATCTTGGCCGTCGTCAACAGGTTGAGTCTCCTGTGGATGAAGCCCATGAAGATGTGAGACTTGTCCAGCCCATCGGTCCACATACGCACCATGAACCTGTCGACGCTGTCCTCGAGATCGCGGGACAGGTCCTGCACTTCCTTGGCCCAGAGCTTAAGTTGGACGTCGGGTGGCTTGTCGATCGGCGCCAGCGATACCTTGACAAGGGCCGCCTGCATGCTCTCCATCTCGACTTTGAGGAACATGATCTCGCCCCTGGCGGCCCTGTGAAGGCCGCGCTCCTCCGTGAGCAGGCTGGCCAGCTTGGGCAGGAGGGTGCCCGTCATGACGAGCTGCGCCATGCTCGGTCGGTGGTTAATTAGCTTACTGGTGTTTGGAGAAGTAGCAATGGAATGGAAGGCTTGGTTGATGATGGGCAGAGCATGTGCTATTCACCCTGGCGTCGACTTCGTTTATAGAGGCTATATATCCTGATAAATCACGAGTGGACATGGTGCCACGCGAGGATGGTATCCACACCATTCATTTTCCGTGATTCATGTTGTATTTACATTGCCAAAACATATATTGGTCGTATTCCATGGATAATAGATGAGTATGGCCCACGGATCTGCACAAGTGCAGTTAAAGCCCCATTGATGACCACACTGATCCCACATTATTGATTAGAGGAGTTCTTTCAGTTATTTGCAGCGTACATTAACCACAACCTGCACCATTGCATGTATTTTCTCCCCATTCCTTGTTCATTCTACAGCTCCTCTCGCACTCATCTTGCTTCTCTTGTTTTTGCTCTTCGTTCAGGGCATGGCTAGCTAGAACTCATACATGGAGATTTAGAGTTTCTTTTCAAAAAAAATGGAGATGTGGAATTGTAGCTACAGTAGTTCATCTCTCTCTCTCTCAGCTTTGGTAGTTATGTGTCACTCAATGACTGTCTAAGAGCAATCCATATTCCTCACCCTCTCTTTCTCTCAGATCTTCTCTGTCGTGCCAACTTTTTATATCCATCAGCTCCTACAACAACAACATTTTATGTTCATGTCATAGTGTTATTCATGTCTTCATCAATGTCCTACATCGATTCTCCAGCTCCTCCCATGGGAGTTTTTTTACGATGTGGCTGAATCATAGCTCACACGTCAAGTAATCCCGTGTAAATAAATTTGCTCTATACCCAGCCAATCTGATGATAAGATTCAACAATGTCCTTCATACACCCACATGCATGAAGCATATCTAAAATACATGCCCTGCACAAGCCACCCCCATTAACTCGTACTGGCTGCATAAAGACTTGTAAATGCTATGCAGGCCATCAAGTACTCAGCAGGGATTAATTCAACACATCTGACAGAGTGCCAAAACCCAACTACCAGACAAAGTGCATACGAATTTAAAGTGTCATGGCCCACTCACTGCTGCGTATTCCAATGTATTATTGAGTAGTTGTGATCGTATTGGAAAATGTCCTATATTAATTAGTAATCTCAAAGCACAAGCGGGCGGCCAAGATTTCAGCATCGCGTGGCACCATGTCCCAAAAATCCGCGTCGTCTTTTTCTTCTTCTTTTTCTTCCTTGCTTTTTTTTTTTTTGCATTGGTGACCAAGTGGGCATAGCTAATTACGTTACCTACGTACCACTCGCCACCTAACGCTCGTCGTGGTACTATCAAGTGGAGTAGGTCGAAACCTCCCCGATACATCGTGTTATTCCGCACCTAAATTCAATAGGCTAGCTATTTGCAAAAAAAAAATAAAATCAGTAGGCTAGCTTTACTAGTAGAACGTACTCGCCACTAGTAGCACTAATCTTTTTTTTGAGGCAACTAGTAGCACTAATCAAATCGAAACCTCGCCCCGGACGATCATGTTGTTGACCGCCCTTGAGAAGCAACTCACCAGCCCGCTAGATTGGTGGTACGTACCCGTGGGCAGTGCTGCTGGCGCATATCTAGACTAGAATAAGCTAGAATAAACTGTCCTCTATCTAGCTTATTTTAGGAGGCCAAGCAAGATTATTTTTTAGAAGCCTACTAGTTAAGACTTGAGTAATAGACTTCTAAAAATATAATTTCGGTTGGGCTTATAAAACAAGCTGGGTAGGAAGGCAACTTATTTTAGAAGTCCAAAAAAGCCATACAAAAAACTGATCCTAAATCCAAAGAGTTTCGAGAGCGCTGAGACCACTTGTCAGAAACAACGCACGATCGAGAGAAAGCCGTCCGCCTCGTTCCGATCCTATAAGCTGGAGAAAAACAATAGTACTCGGCACGTTCGGACGGCATGGCGAAGGGAAAATGATATGCTTGCAGACGAAGGTATGACCTACAGAAGAACCATCCTGTTCAGGGATAAGAGCAACTCCAGGTCTCCAGCACACTTACCAGAAGTGACCGATCTCCATAATAATACCTCTCGTTTGACTATTTTGGCCGAAAAGGCTAGTAATTCTTGAGGTCATTTTGAACTGAGCGGACGAGCCTTTGTATTTGGAGGCTACGGGGATATCTAGATCGCACTCTATCCCAAAAATGATTTGGTAGGGCGACATTGCCCCCTCCCGCGCCCGCATCGGCGCCTAAGCTGATTTGCCGTAGCGCCGCCTTTGACCGCTTACGGCCGTCCGCGGTCCACACCGACAATTTCATGGACTGCACCTCGACCCCCGTGTCCCATTTTGTTGGTTTGGAGGCAGATCCCGTGACTTCAACACCCGTTGCTCCTCTGCAGGTCCTGACGGCACCCCGCCATTGTCCAGGCGAACACATTGTTCACGCCGCCGAGAGTGACTCAACCGCATAGGTGACAAACCCTATGCCGTCACCATACGCATCGGCCTCCCTTTGCAGGGAAAAAAACTGAGGAAGAAGACGGGGCCAGGCCCTGCTCGTGCCCCTTCTTCCTTGGTCCCGGTGGCGGGTGAAACTTGGGCAATTTCTCAGTTTAATCACGGGAGGAGAAATGTTGAGGATGTAAAAAAAACTCCTTTGTCTTCTATTTGCAATGGCTCGATTGAATGCAAAAATGTTTACACATGTGCAATGTTTGTGTTTAGCGATGATTTTGTGAATTTGGGGAGATCAGTGAACAACGACAAATCATTTCACCATAGTATGATGGGTGATTCCATCGGGACTAATGATTTCGATCTAGATGGTGCATCATGGTCACATTTTGAACAATTGGATGCGAACGACAAAGATATGGAATCAATCAATTCCAACACTCCAGTTAATCGAGGAAGAAAGCATTTCATCAAACTACACCGCAGAAGATGATGTTGCTCTTGTAAGGGGATGGCAAGACATCACTCTTGATGTAGGCACACGTAAAGATCAAACAAATGCAAAGGATTGAAAGTGTATCGAGAAAAATTTCAAACATCACCTTGGGTATCAAACGAACAATACCCTTAAATCTCTCACAAACCGATGGGGTAAGATTCAGGAGATTTGCAACCATTGGGCCGGTTGTTTGTACCAAGTGTAGTACACTCCTCCTAGCGGTGTCACCATTGACTAATATGTAAGCAATCTTGTTGTTTTTATCGCTACATTTGCAACCCTTTGAGCATTTTCATCAATGTGAGCATTTTTATGTTTTAAGATAACATAGCCTAAGAAAGGTATCGAAAATGGCCAATTCAAAGGGAAATCGTTTGGCCTCCAACATTTTTGAATGTGTTGGAAGATAATGAAAAGTGGAAATCGGAAAATCTGGCGGCTCCTCCAATATATGGTAAGTGGAGCAATTCATCTCCACAAATGTACGAGGGTAGTGGAGAGGAAAGGTGGCTACAAGTCTCGCTCCAGCCTGCGTCTAGCATGGGTTGGCCTGACGGGAGGAAGGGAGCGAAGCAGATGCTCAAGAGACAAGGAGAGGTGAAGGCGATGGAAAAAAGATCATCGAGTTGATGAGGTCAAGAAATGAGTACATGAAGAAGAGGAAGAAAGAAAAGTTAGAGATGGAAGAGAAGAAGCAACAAGAGAAGAGGGCAAGATGACATGTTATATAGGAGCACACGACGAAAGGAAGAGATGGAGATGCATAGGCTCCAAATTGAAGAGCAACAGCTGGCACAAGATCAGATAGCCAAGAAGATCCAGTTCATTGTGTTTGATCTGAATACCATTTAACATGGCACCCGCCGGTTCATGTGCATGTAATGGTGGCCCAAACCCGTACTTGTCTCAATATTTTTTGCCCAAAAACGTACTCTTACCAACACCTCGGGTTTCAAACTGTTCCCATACTCGTATCCTGCCGGGTGTGGGTAGTACCCGTGGGTAAAAATGCACATCTCGGCCACCTTACCCATTTCACAGTTCATCATGTATTTTTCAGCATTTCCTCATATATACACAACATTTCAACATGTATAGTTCAACATTTCAGCACATATATGCCACATTTTAGCATTTCAGCGCGCACGTGCACACACACATATCACGATTTGATGGCACTAAATAATGTCCAATTACATTCATGAATGAGCAGCCTATAAGTTATTTTGTTAGAGAAGCATTCACATATGTTCTTTCTTCTTTTTTCCATTTACAAGACGGAAAAGAGGGACGCATTTTTTCTATTTTTCTTTTATTGAAGATACTTCTACAACCCCTACTTCGAAATGGTCAAATGAAGGAGACTATATAATAAGATCAACAAAAGTAGATACATAATCATGAGTGACAAAACAAGATCAACACATATAAACAAGATCATTCACTTTTAGGGTCAAGGCTAGCAGCTTAGCCTAGGGTAAAGCGGCTAGATTTTTCTTCTTTAGTGAGTGGCGCATGGGACCTACCTGTTAGAAGGAATTAGTATATGGGTATGCAGGTACGAGGGTATGGGTATTGTCTTCCCCTACCCGTACCCAGCTTACCTGATGATGCGTACATTTTTCCTATTTATAAACCCATGGGCATTTATTTTTCCCAAACCCTTACCTTAATAAGGTTTTTACCCATCGGGTTCGCGAGTTGCGAGTACCCACTGTGATGTTGAAATACCATGGATCCAGTGGTGAGATCATTTTGGGAGGACACACGAGCGTTGATCAAATGTTCTAGGATCGCAAATGCTAGAGGAGGGAAAGGTGCCCACACAGGAGCAAGGGACAGTGCACACGCCGTCGGAGAAGGGAACGATGCATACACGAGGAGGGGATAGTCCATAGTCTGAAGCTGGAGCCATGTGATTTGTACATGTCTGTTAAATGCCTTCTTCATGCAACTTGTTAAAAATTATTTGCATGATTGCTTTAAAAATGTTGTGAAATGTTTAATTTTGAATGTAATCGAAGTGTTTGAATGAAGACAAGGCAAAAATATAGGCTAAGGTATGACGCCTTTGAGTTTTCCTAGTGCCTCGACAGCCCCCTGAATTTTATGGATGGAGATTATGCTAGAGTTGGTCTAACGGAAGGACAGATGAGTAGAATAGTTGTGCGCGTGTTTTTTTAGGAAATCGGCAGCAAATCTGCATTTATGTTAAGAAGAATTGAATTGACCAGTTTAGAAATAAAGCTATCCGAAAAACAATACATTTGCAACAAGCACACATGCCAACCCCAATGTTATGCACCAATCAAGCCGACGATACCGCCACCCAAGTGAAAAGAGTCGACACCCTGCAATTCACTCTGATACACTAAGGGATTGCCATCCTATAGCAGACATATTTTCCATGCTATTACACAAAATTTGTCATGTTGAAAAGAACAAATTGCCATGCCAACAGAAAGAATTGTGAATTGGCCATGTTACATCAGAGTAAATTGCCATCTGTAACAGAGATTCATACATTGCAAAAAAAGTTACCATCTTACAACAAGGGAAAAGTTTGCCACAAATGTTCATGATTTGCCATCCGCAATAGGGGAATTGCCATGCTATAGCATGGAGAATTGTCATGTGATGATCCAAAAGTATACGGGATCAATCGTAGTCCTTTCGATAAGTAAGAGTGTCGAACCCAACGAGGACCAGAAGGAATCGATAAGCAGTTTTCAACAGTGTATCACTGCAAGTGCTGTAAAGTAGTTGTGACTGATAGTTGATGCCTACTATGCAACTTTATTCTTGTAGACACGTGTTGGGCCTCCAAGCGCAGAGTTCTGTAGGACAGTAGCAATTTTCCCTAAAGTGGATGACCTAAGGTTTATCAATCCGTGAGAGGTGTAGGATGAAGATGGTCTCTCTTAAACGACCCTGCAACCAACTACAAGAAATCTCTTGTGTCCCCAACACACCCAATACAATGACAAATTGTATAGGTGCACTAGTTTGGCGAAGAGATGGTGATAAAAGTGTAATACGGATGATAGAAATATATATATTTATAATCTGAATAAATAAAAACAGCAAGGTAGCAAATAGTAAACAGGCACAAAAACGGTATTTCAATGCTTAAAAACAAGGCCTAGGGTCCGTACTTTCGCTAGTGCAATCTCTCAACAATGCTAACAATGGTTGGATCATATGATTATCCCTCAAAGTACAACAAAGAATCACTCCCGAGTTCCTATTAGCGGAGAACAAAAGGTAGGAATTGTTTGTAGGGTGCGAAGCCACCTCAAAGCTATTCTTTCTGATCGATCTATTCAAGAGTTTATACTAAAATAACACAAAGCTATTATTTTCGTTCAATCTATCCTAGAGTTCGTACTAGAGTAACACCAAAGCATATTCATATTCATAATACTCAATCCACACAAAGAACTATAAAGAGACCCCCAAGTTTCTGTCGGAGAAAGAAGTGCATCAACCCCTATGCATATATTACCCCAATATCACCGCGAGAATCCGCGACTTGAATGCCATAACATATATCAAGTGAATCAATAAGATACCCCAATTGTCACCTCAATTATTCATACCGCAAGACATATATCATGTGTTCTCATCTCTGAATATTCAATCCGACATGACAAAACTTTAAAGGGTAAAGATTCAATTCATCACAACAAGAGTATAGAGGAGAGAAACATCATATGATCCGACTATATTAACAAATCCCATGATATAGATCACGAGAGAGAGAGAGAGATTAAACACATAGCTACTGGTACAAACCCTCAGCCCCGGGGGTGGACTACTCCCTCCTCATCGTGGTGGCCGCCGGGATGATGAAGATGGCCAGTGGAGATGATTCCGCCCTCCGGCAGGGTGCTGGAACGGGTCTAGATTGGTTTTCAGTGACTACAGAGCCCTACGGCGGCGGAACTTTTGATCTAGGTTAACCCCGAGGGGTTTCGAAATATTTGAGAATTTATAGTGCAAAGAAGGGGTACAGGAGGCCACCGAGGTGGGCACAACCCACCTGGGCGCGCCCTGGTGGGTTGTGCCCCCCTTGGGGCACCCCCCAGGTGCAACTCTGGCCCATTGGGTTCCTTCTGGTCCAAAAAAAATCTCCGTAAAGTTTCGCGGTGTTTGGACTCCGTTTGATATTGATTTCCTGCGATGTAAAAAACAAGCAAAAAACAGCAACTGGCACTGGGCACTGGGTCAATAGGTTAGTCCCAGAAAATGATATAAAGTTGCTATAAAATGATTGTAAAACACCCAAGAATGATAAAATAACAGCATGAATACTTCATAACTTATACGTATCAATAGTTTGATAGAAAAAATTATAACAAGTAACAAGGTGCAGCAAGGTGGCCCAATCCTTTTTATTGCAAAGGACAAGCTGGAAGTACTTCTTATAGTGATCAAAATATTGTCGAGGACACACAGGAATTTCTTCTAGTTGCTTTCATCACAATTCATTGACTCGCATTCACTACTTTGATAAGTTGTTATGTGGGTGGACCGGGGCTAAGGTGTTGTTCTTGAACAATCAACCTACTTATGCTTACCCCTTCTCGCAAGCATTCACAGATACAAGAGAAAAGTAAGATAAATCTAACCATAGCATGAAACAATTTCCACCATGCCATCCAATGCATTCTCTTTTGGTTGTCACTATCCCGCCCACCAATAGTGTGACACCGAGTCGGATATTCCTTTACAAACTTCTTTAGGAATTTTAAAGACTGACATTTCATATGATGGTATAGCCTGTGCAACTGACTTGAGAAGGATTTCTTTACCGCCCAATGATAATTGCCTCTTTATCCAACCATTCACCCTCTGCATGACATGATCAATCAAGTATTGAAAACAGTCTGTTTTATCAATCTGCACTTTAGACGGCAATCCCAAATACTTATCATTGAGCGCTTCTATCATGATATTTAGTAAAGCACAAATTTGGGCCTTCACATTAACATTAGTGTTAGCGCAACTGTCAAGCTTGTGGGATCATCATCATCACATTGGTGGCTAACTGGTGTCTACTGACCTAATTCTGATGCGCAAAAAGTGGATTTCATGCAGGAGTTGGTTGATATACGGGAGCTCATCACTGGCCCTTGGGCAGTGGTTGGTGACTTCAATCTGTTAACCAACCCGGAGGATAAGGACAACGGTTCCTTAAATCGGCGTATGATGGCGCGTTTTCGGGCTAAGCTCAACCTACTGGAACTCAAGGAGATGTACCTAAATGGTAGGCGATATACATGGTCTAATGAGCGTGGCAATGCCACCCTCGAAAAGATTGACAACGTCTTTTCCACAACGGACTGGGAGGACCTATATCCAGCTAGTTTCCTCTCAGCCCTGGGAACGGCTGTGTATGACCACTGCCCATTGCTGCTGGATCTCAACGCCGATTATCGGGCCGGGAGGAGGTTTCGTTTCGAGGCTTTTTGGGCCAAGGCGAATGGTTTCCAGGAAGTGGTGGCGGCCGCCTGGGCTTCCGTCCCCTCGATCGGTAACCCGTATGTGGTCTTGGACAACAAGCTGAGGGCCACGACAATTTTTTTGCAAAGCTGGAGTGAAAAATGGATAGGGAATGTGAAGATCCAAATCACCTTGGCCCTCGAGCTCATTTTGCGCCTGGATGTTGCGCTAGGGTCCCGGGCGCTGACGGAAAGTGAACTTGCTCTGAGACGATTGTTGAAGCGCAAACTGCTGGGGCTGTGCTCGCTGGAGCAGTCCATAGCTCGCCAGAGATCTTGCTTGCTGTGGCTGCGGGAAGGAGACACGGGTACACAATTTTTTCACCAACATGCCAATCATTAGAGGAGGTGTAATGCTATCATGACCCTACATGACAATGGCCAAATGCTCACTGGACAAGATGAAATTGCGGATGCGGTGGATTACTATTTCCAACAAATTCTTGGTGCGGCTCAGGCACGTGATCATGCCCTAAACCTCGATATGCCAGGCTTACCAAGACTGAACCTGGATCACCTTGAAGTGCCATTTACTGAAGATGAAGTGGCAAAGGCACTTAAGTCAATGCCAAGGGACAAGGCACCAAGGCCGAATGGATTCATAGGCCGTTTTTACGCGTGTTGCTGGAACATTATCAAGAGTGACTTCATGCGAGCGTTGGACACTTTCTACATAGTGGATATGAGGGGCCTACACGCCATCAATAAGGCTCTTATCTCCCTACTACCAAAGTAAAATGGTGCGGTTGAGCTTCGTGATTTCCGGCCGATCAGCATGGTGCATGGGGTGATCAAGATTTTTGAGAATATTCTCTCTGTGAGATTAACTGCCGATCTGTCGAGACTTGTGGGCCTGCACCAAAGTGCTTTTGTGCGTGGGCATTCAATCCATGACAATTTCATGCTCATCCAATGCACCGCTCGGAAGCTGCATGCACTTAAAAGCCCCGCAGTCATGATCAAATTGGGTATTTAGAAGGCGTTCGACTCGGTACAATGGCCCTTTGCAATGGAGGTGCTCTCAACAATGGGATTCGGGCCAAAGTGGATGGATTGGATAGATGGTCTTCTCTACACGTCCTCAATGAAGGTTCTGGTAAACGGAGTGCCTGGGGCGCCAATTTGCAATCGGAGAGGGTTCAGGCAAGGCGCCCCCATCTCACCTATGCTCTTTATTCTGATGACGGAGCCGCTCCAGCATTTGTTCTCTCCGGCGGCCGACCGAGGGTTATTCGCACCTCTGACCCACAATGGAATGCAACAGCGGATGTATATCTTTGCGGATGATGTGATGATCTTTCTGAAACCGATGGAATAAGAGCTGGAACTGTGCTTGTCCATGCTTGAGATATTTGGTGATGCCTCAGGACTGCGGGTAAATCTCAATAAAACCTCCATAATTCCAATACGATGCTCTGAAGAACACACACACCTTATTGCAAACTACCTCGGATGCACCATTGGGAGCTTCCCCTGCAAGTATCTTGGCCTCCCGCTGAGCATACGCAAATTGATAGCCACGCAACTCAGAGATCTAGTGCTACAAGTGGCGAACAGACTGCCACATTGGAAGGGCGCGACCTTGCCCAAGAGCAGTAGGCTAATCCTCATACAGTCGGTGCTATGCTCCATTCCTTTGCATACCATGCTCGCGCTCAACCTACCGCATGCAACTATCAAGGCCATTGAAAAAAAAATCTGTAGAGGCTTCCTGTGGTGTGGCAAAAGTGAGGCCAACGGCGACCAATGTGCAGTGGCGTGGAAATCGATTTGCACACCAAAGTGGGCAGGTGGACTTGGTATCCCTGATCTGGCCTGGTTAGACTCTGCTGCAAGCTATAGGCCATGGCTGCAACAGACGGATTGTATGAGGCCTTGGGCTGATTTTGAGATCCCAATCCCGGAGGAGGCACGGCAAATTTTCTAGTCAGCTGTGGTCACATGATTGGGCGACGGCCGGGATGCTCGTTTTTGGGAAGAACGGTGGCTGCAAGGCTAGAGAGTGCAAGAGATCGTGCCTAACCTATATAAGAGTGTACGTAAGAGAATGAGAACGACCAGATCAGTTCATGATGCTCTAATGGAGGGGGCCCGGGCCAGTGATGTTGGGCCGAATATTGATCACCTGGCTCTTATCGAAGTGTTTGCTCTTTGGGAGCGGATGGAGCATGTCCAGCTGCGGCCGGGAGTGGACGATGTGACTGGTTGGGCGTGGGAAGGTAATGGAGTATACTCGGCTCGATCAGCTTATGCAGCAAAGTTCTGAAGGAAATATGCCCTAGAGGCAATAATAAAGTTATTATTTTATATTTCCTTATATCATGATAAATGTTTATTATCCATGCTAGAATTGTATTAACCAGAAACTTGATACATGTGTGGATACATAGACAAAACACTGTGTCCCTAGTAAGCCTCTACTAGACTAGCTCGTTGATCAAAGATGGTTAAGTTTCCTAACCATAGACATGTGTTGTCATTTGATTAACGAGATCACATCATTAGGAGAATGATGTGATGGACAAGACGCATCCATTAGCTTAGCATAATGATCATTAAGTTTTATTGCTATTGCTTTCTTCATGACTTATACATATTCCTTTGACTATGAGATTATGCAACTCCCGCATACCGGAGGAACACCTTGTGTGCTATTAAACGTTACAACGTAACTGGGTGATTATAAAGATGCTCTACATGTGTCTCCGAAGGTGTTTGTTAGGTTGGCATAGATCGAGATTAGGATTTGTCACTCCGAGTATCGGAGAGGTATCTCTGGGCCCTCTCGGTAATGCACATCATAATAAGCCTTGCAAGCAATGTGACTAATGAGTTAGTTGCGGGATGATACATTACGGAATGAGTAAAGAGACTTGCCGGTAATGAGACTAAACTAGGTATGAGGATACCGACGATCGAATCTCGGGGAAGTAACATACCGTTGACAAAGGGAATAAAGTATATTGTTATGCAGTTTGACCGATAAATATCTTCATAGAATATGTAGGAGCTAATATGAGCATCCAGGTTCCGCTATTGGTTATCGACCGGAGATGTGTCTCGGTCATGTCTACATAGTTCTCGAACCCATAGGGTCTGCATGCTTAACGTTCAATGACGATTTGTATTATGAGTTATGTGATTTGGTGACCGAATGTTGTTCGAAGTCCCGGATGAGATCACGGACATGACGAGAAGTCTCGAAATGGCCGAGAGGTAAAGATTCATATATAGGACAATAGTATTCGGACACCGGAATTGTTCCGGGGGTACTAGGTACGTATCGGGTCACTAGAAGGGGTTCCGGGCACCCCCTGACAAAGATATGGGCCTTATTGGTCCTAGGGCGGGACAGACCAGCCGCTTGTGGGCTGGTGCGTCCCCATATGGGCTGATCTAAGTGGAGAAAGGAAAAGGGGAGGAGGAAAGGAAATAGAGGGAATAGGATTCCCCCTTCCTTTCCCCTCTCCCCTCTTTCCTTCCCCCCTCCGGAGATAAGGAAAGGGGGTGGCCGAATTGGAGGATTCCCCCAAGTAGGATTCCTCCTACTTGGGACGCCCCATGGCTGTCCTCCTCCCCTCCCACCTACATATATGTGGGGAGGGGGCGCCTAGAACACACAACAAACATTGTTAGCCGTGTGCGGCGCCCCCTCCACAGTTTATGCCTCAGGTCATATTCATGTAGTGCTTAGGCAAAGCCCTGCATGGATCACTTCACCATCACCGTCACCATGCCATCGTGCTGACGAAACTCTCCCTCGACCCTCTGCTGGATCAAGAGTTCGAGGGACGTCATCGAGCTAAACGTGTGCTGAACTCGGAGGTGCCGTACATTTGGTGCTTGATCAGTTGGATCACGAAAATGTTCGACTACATCAACCGCGTTAAGCTAATGCTTCCGCTTTCGGTCTACGAGGGTACGTGGACATACTCTCCCCCTCTCGTTGCTATGCATCTCCTAGATAGATATCACGTGATCGTAGGATTTTTTTTGAAATGCTACATTCCCCAACATTGGCATCCGAGCCAGGTCTATGCGTAGATGATATATGCACGAGTAGAACACAAAGAGTTGTGGGCGATAATAGTCATACGGCTTACCACCAACGTCTTACTTTGCTTCGGAGGTATTGTTGGATGAAGCGGCCCGGACCGACATTACATGACCGCGTTCAGGAGACTGGTTCTATCGACGTGCTTCGCACACAGGTGGCTGGAGGGTGTCTGTTTCTCCAACTTTAGTTGAATCGAGTTTGACTACGGCCGGTCCTTGTTGAAGGTTAAAACAGCACACTTGACGAAAAGTCGTTGTGGTTTTGATGCGTAGGTAAGAACGGTTCTTGCTAGAAGCCCGTAGTAGCCACGTAAAACTTCCAACAACAGAATAGAGGACGTCTAACTTGTTTTTGTAGGGCCTGTTGTGATGTGATATGATCAAGACATGATGTGATATAATTTGTTGTATGCGATGATCATGTTTTTTTGAAGTTATCGGCAACTGGCAGGAGCCTTATGGTTGTCTCTTTATTGCATAAGATGCAAGCGGCATATAATTGCTTTATCGCTATGCGATAGCAATAGTTGCAAAAGCAATAGTTGGCGAGATGACCATGTGACGACACGTTGGTAGAGATCAAGATGATGGAGATCATGGTGTCATGCCGGTGACGATGGAGACCATGACGGTGCTTTGGAGATGGAGATCAAAGGCACAAGATGATGATGGCCATATCATGTCGCATATTTTGATTGCATGTGATGTTTATCTTTTATGCATCTTATTTTTTTAGTACGGCGGTAGCATTATAAGATGATCCCTTACTAAAATTTCAAGGTATAAGTGTTCTCCCTGAGTATGCACCGTTGCAACAGTTCGTCGTGCCGAGACACCACGTGATGATCGGGTGTGATAAGCTCTACGTTCACATACGACGGGTGCAAGATAGTTTTGCATGTGCAGAATACTCGGGTTAAACTTGACGAGCCTAGCATATGCAGATATGGCCTTGGAACACTGAGACCGAAAGGTCAAACGTGAATCATATAGTAGATATGACCAACATTGAGATGTTCACCATTGAAAACTACTCCATCTCATGTGATGATCGGACATGGTTTAGTTGATATGGATCACATGATCATTTAGATGATTCGAGGGATGTCTATCTAAGTGGGAGTTCTTAAGTAATATGATTAATTGAATTAAATTTATCATGAACTTAGTCCTTATAGTATTTGCATATCTATGTTGTAGATTAATAGCTTGCGATGTAGCTCCCCATTTTATTTATGATATGTTCCTAGAGAAAACTAAGTTGAACGATGATAGTAGCAATGATGCGGACTAGGTCCATGATCTGAGGATTATCCTCATTGCTGCACAAAATAATTATGTCCTTGATGCACCGCTAGGTGACGAACCTGTTGTAGGAGCAGATGCAGACGTTATGAACATTTTGCAAGCTAGGTATGATGACTACTTGATAGTTTAGTGCACCATGCTTTACGGCCTAGAATCGGGACTTCAAAAGTGTTTTGAACGACATGTTATGAACGTTTTGCAAGCTCGGTATGATGACTACTTGATAGTTTAGTGCACCATGCTTTACGGCCTAGAACCGGGACTTCAAAAATGTTTTGAACGACACAGAGCATATGAGATGTTCCAAGAGTTGAAATTGGTATTTCAGACTCATGCCCGTGTTAAGAGGTATGAGACATCTGGCAAATAATTTGCCTACAAGATGGAGGAGAATAGCTCAGCCAGTGAGCATGTACTCAGAATGTCTGGGTAGTACAATCACTTGAATCAAGTGGGAGTTAATCTTCCAGATAAGATTGTGATTGACAGAGTTCTCTAGTCACTATCACCAAGCTACTATAACTTCATGATGAACTATAATATGCATAGGATGACGAAAACGATTCCTGAGTTCTTCGTGATACTGAAATCAGTGAAGATAGAAATCAAGAAAAAACATCAAGTGTTGATGGTTGACAAGACCACTAGTTTCAAGAAAAAGGGAAAAGGAAAAGAAAGGTAACTTTAAGAAGAATGACAAGCAAGTTGCCACTCCCGTGAAGAAACCCAAAGCTAGACCTAAGCCTGAAACTGAGTGCTTCTACTGCAAAGGGAATGGTCACTGGAAGCGGAACTACCCCAAATACTTGGTGGATAAGAAGGATGACAAAGTGAACAAAGGTATATTTGATATACATGTTATTTATGTGTACTTTACTAGTGTTCATAGCAACCCCAGGGTATTTGATACCGGTTGAGTTACTAAGATTAGTAACTCAAAATAGGAGTTGCAAAATGAACAAAGACTAGTTAAGGGCGAGATGACGATGTGTGTTGGAAGTGATTCCAAGGTTGATAAGATCACCATCGCACACTCCCTCTACCTTCGGGATTAGTGTTGAACGTTAATAAATGTTATTTGGTGTTTGCGTTGAGCATGAATATGATTGGATCATGTTTATTGCAAATACGGATATTCATTTAAGTTAGAGAATAATTGTTGTTCTGTTTACATGAATAAAACCTTCTATGGTCATACACCCAGTGTAAATGGTTTATTGAATCTCGATCGTAGTGATATACATATTCATAATATTGATGCCAAAAGATGCAAAGTTGATAATGATAATGCAACATATTTGTGGCACCGCCATTTAGGTCATATTGGTGTAAAGCGCATGAAGAAACCCCATGCGGATGAACTTTTGGAATCACTTGATTATGAATCATTTGATGCTTGCGAAGCATTCCTCATGGGCAAGATGACTAAGACTCCATTCTCCGGAACAATGGAGCGAGCCACTGACTTATTGGAAATAATACATACCGATGTATGTGGTCCCATGAGTGTTGAGGCTCGTGGCGGGTATCGTTATTTTCTGACCTTCACAGATGATTTGATCAGATATGGGTATATCTACTTAATGAAACACAAGTCTGAAACATTTGAAAAGTTCAAAGAATTTTAGAGTGAAGTTGAGAATCATCATAACAAGAAAATAAAGTTTCTACGATCTGATCGCGGAGGCGAATATTTGAGTTACGAGTTTGGCTTTCATTTAAAACAATGTGGAATAGTTTCACAACTCACGCCACCTGGAACACCATAACAAAATGGTGTGTCCGAACACCGTAACCGTAATTTATTAGATATGGTGCGATCTATGATGTCTCTTACCGATTTACCACTATCGTTTTGGGGTTATGCATTAGAGACAGCTGCATTCACATTAAATAGGGCACCATCTAAATCCGTTGAGACGACACCCTATGAACTGTGGTTTGGCAAGAAACCTAAGCTATCATTCTTAATGTTTGGGGCTGCGATGCTTATGTGAACAAGCTTCAACCTGATAAGCTCGAACCCAAATCGGAGAAATGTGTATTCATAGGATACCCAAAGGAAACTGTTGGGTACACCTTCTATCACAGATCCGAAGGCAAGATATTTGTTGCTAAGATTGGATCCTTTCTAGAGAAGGAGTTTCTCTTGAAAGAAGTGAGTGGGAGGAAAGTAGAAACTTGATGAGGTAATTGTACCTTCTCCCGAATTGGAAAGTAGTTCATCACAGAAATCAGTTCCAGTGATTCCTACACCAATTAGTGAGGAAGCTAATGATGATGATCATGAAACTTTAGATCAAGTCACTACAGAACCTCGTAGGTCAACCAGAGTATGGTCCGCACTAGAGTGGTATGGTAATCCTTTCTGGAAGTCATGTTACTAGACCGTGACGAACCTACGAACTATGAGGAAGCGATGATGAGCCCAGATTCCACAAAATGGCTTGAGGCCATGAAATCTGAGATGGGATCCATGTATGAGAACAAAGTATGGACTTTGATTGACTTGCCGGATGAGCGGCGAGTCATTGCGATTAAATGGATCTTCAAGAGGAAGACGGACGCTGATAGTAGTGTTACTATCTACAAAGCTCGAATTGTCGCAAAAGGTTTTCGACAAGTTTGAGGTGTTGATTATGATGAGATTTTCTCACTCGTATCGATGCTTAAAGTCTGTCCGAATCATGTTAGCAATTGCCAGATTTTATGAAATCTGACAAATGGATGTCAAAACTGCATTCCTTAATGTTTTTATTAAAGAAGAGTTTGTCAGTGTTCTGGGAACGGGGGTCCCCAGACTTGCCTGCCTGCGGCCCACGGCATGGCTGAGCTAGCAGGCCCGTATGGCCCATCTTCATCGACAAGGCATTCAAGACCCTCGTGAGGCGGATGATGCAAGGCCTCCTCAGGAGCGGCCTCGCTAGGCAGGCTCATGAGGGGCGGAGAGATCAAGGCAAGGCAAACCTCACGAGGTCCTCGTGACGTGAGCCATGACGATCGAGACCAGGCGGGCGCCAACACGCGCAGTGTCCTTGCTTCCTCTTTGGTGCCAAGGGGGCAAGCTCAGGCACGGAGTACCGAGGCATCAAGCGAAGGTTTCCATATCGGTGCAACGAGACCAAGACCAGCAGGACGGCCAGACGGAGGTCATCATGGAGCCCAAGACGGCGTCACCACCAGAGCCTTTTGCAGGCGAAGGCCACTTTTGTCAGGATAAGCTGTACTAGCTGTCCCCTTTCAAATTGGCCATTGTTGGCTCCCTTCCCGCTCAATATTTGGGGAGAGGACCAGGGCCTATATAAGTAGAACTAGCCACCACAGTAGGGGGGATCGACCTCATCATGAATCGAGGACGGATCCAAGATCATCTCACCCACACAAGTTCGCCAAGCACAAGAACACCTCAACCTCGGGAGGCTGTTCTTCCCCTTGTACTGTTCATCATCAGCCCAAGAGGCAATCCACCACCACCACACTGGAGTAGGGTATTACACCACAACGGTGGCCCGAACCAGTATAAATCTTGTGTCTTTCTATGTTGTGAGTTCGTTGAGTTCGTCTGCGAGATCTTAGAGAGCTAGGGCGTGGATCGACAGGACAAAACCTTCATGTGCACCCTAGTGTTCGAACCTCGAGGTTTGCCAAAGCTTCCTTCCGTCGCTCCGTCGCTCCATCGTCTCCATGGCAGCCGCGCGGCGCGCTCGTGCTGAGCGGCGGGCTGCCCTCACCGCCCACGTCGCTCAGACAGCTCCCGTCGGCGGGCCACCTCGTCGTTCCCCATCGCCTGTGGCCAACGCCGCCACCGGCCCGGCGGGGAACGAGCAGCAGGCATCCTCGCTGCACCCCTCGGTGCGGCGGGACGGCCGCACCGCCACTCCATCGCTGACCCCGGCTGGTTCTTCTTCCCATGCACATCACCCTCCCATGGACGCACGGGCCGCGCTTCTCATAGCGCACGAGCTCCTACGCTACCGCCCGATCGACGACCTCTACGAGGATTGGCTCGACCGCATCGCCGAGCTTGTCCGCGCCGCAGGGGGCTCCCCTGCGCCGTCCCTCTCTCCGCCTCGCCCTCCACCAGCTATGGGCGACGTAGCTCACGGAGCGCCTCCATCACCTTTGCCCCAAGACGGCGCCCTAGCGCCAAGGCACGCGGCTCCGCGACGCGACCCGCTGCATCCCACGCCCGCGCGTGAAGAAAGAAGCTGTCGAGAAGTCCCTCGACCGCAAGAAAACGCTCCGCTGCTCCCCGCATCGGGACCGGCTGCTGCGGCAAGACCGTGCGCCACCTGTAGCAGCAGGGCACGGACCCCTTCAAGACCAAGCTCCACCCCAAGGCGGGCCCCGGTGACCACAGCTGGCTGCCGCGCTTTCACCCCCGAGCTGCATAGCTCGCCTGGCCGAGCAAGTTCAAGCCAGATCTGCCTCCTCACTATGACGGAACCCCCGACCCCGCGGAGTTCTTGCAGCTCTACGAGCTGAGCATCAAAGCGGCCAACGGCGATGAGAAAGTCATGGCGAACTGGTTTCCCATGGCTCTCAAGGAGGGCGCCCGCTCCTGGCTCCTGAACCTGCCTCCAGGCTCAATTTCCTCCTAGGACGAAATGCACAACCGCTTCATCGCCAACTTCCAGGGCACTCGCGACCGCCCCCCCCGGTCGCGGGCGACCTGCGTCGCATCAAGAAACAACCAGGAGAGACCCTGCAGAAGTACATTCAACGCTTCAACAGCGCACAGATCAAGATCCCCAAGGTGACCGACGAGGCCATCATCTCAGCATTCTCCGACGGTGTCCGTGATGTCAAGATGAAGGAGGAGCTCGCCATCCATGAAGAGTTGTGCATGACCCTGGAGCTGTTCAACATCGCGACCAAGTGTGCTAGAGCTGAGGAGGGGCGCCTCTCCCTCCTCGAGCTCCCTGCTGCGGACCCAGAGGAGAAGAAAGCCAAGGCCAAGGACGTGAAGTGCAAGGGAGCAGCCGTGCTCGAAGCGGAACCAGACACCAAGCGTGGCAGAGACCAGCCAGAGTCATCTAAGAGCAGCCGTCCGTTCTGCGCCTTCCAGAACCTGAACACCCACAACACTAGTGACTATCAAGAGCTCAGAGCCATTCGCAAAGGATGCTTCGGTCGACGCCCCGAGCGCGGCGACCGGGGCTACAACCGAGGAGGAGGACGTGGTGGCGGACGCTGGGACGACCGTGCCCGCGCTAGGAGTGGCGCGACCGGCCTCGTGAGGACTGCTGGCAGGATCAGCCTCGCGAGGGCGCCTGGAGGGATCATCCTCATGAGGATCGTCCTTGAGGCAACGCCAAACTCCCTCCGCTGCCACCACTACCAAGAAGGAATGACGAACACCATCAAGACGAGGGGGCTGGGGGCTTCCAGGAACCATATGCTATCGCCTGCATCTTGGGCGTAGCCCAGGCCCCAGCCTTGTAGCGTATATTCAAGCAGTTTGCTCGTGAAGTGAATGCATCCCTCCCCAAGCTCGAAGCCACACACCCGCTCAGATGGTCCCAGTGCCCCATCACGTTCAACTCGGCAGATCAGCTCAAGTGCGCAGCCACCGCTGGTGCCCTCCCGATGCTTTGCTCCCCAGTCATCAGCAACGTGCAAGTTACCAAGACCCTCATCGACGGTGGTGCAGGGCTCAACGTCCTGTCCGTCGACACGTTCGACAACCTCCAAGTGCCATATGACCAGCTTCAACCCACCAAGCCTTTCTCAGGAGTGACCGATGGTTCCACCACGCCGATAGGGCAGGTCCGCCTCCCTGTCACCTTCGGGGAACGCAAGAACTACCGCACCGAGCTCATCGACTTCGACACCGCGCACATCCGCCTGTCATACAATGCCATCCTCGGGTATCCAGCCCTGGACAAGTTCATGGTGGTGACCCATCACGGCTACAATGTCCTCAAGATGCCGGGAAGCGGCGGGATCATCACGACCCCATGTGAAGAAAGAGATGCGGTGTGCTCCCTCGAGCGTGCCTTCCAAGCTGCAGCAATCGATGATCTCGACAGCAAGGGCGAGGGCCCTCCTGAGGCTATCCCCAAGAAGAAGAAGCAGCTGCGACGCGCAGGACCTAAGGAGGGTGGTGTCACAGCCGGAGCCTCGTCAGGATCAGTGCCCGCTCTAGGGGCGCCTCCCTCCATCACATAGGAAGGCACGCCCGACGCCCTTCTCGGGCAGGGCTCGGGGGCTTTCTTATGGAAGGCCTCAAACCTTGCCCGCATCACGAGGGAGGCGCTCGGGCACCACCTGGAGGCGTGCTTCGCGGCACGTTTCCCTCAGGAGGGCGCAGGGCAAGGATTGCCCACCGTTCAGGAGTTCATCACCAAGACCACCCAGGAATTGCAAGATGCAAGGGCCATGCGTGGCGACCGCCGCTCACGAGGCGCAGCTTCCCATCCAGGTGAGGATGGCGGGCTGCGCGTCTGCATCAACGTTCCATGGCTCAACAGGGCCGCTTCTCAGGAGCTTTTCTGGCCTTCCCGCGTGGGACGCTGCGAGGGCCCACCGAACAACTACGTTCGCATGCCCTTTGGCCTGCCGAGTGTATCGTCCGCCTACCAGCGCAGCTTGCGGTGCATCCTAGCGGCTCAGGAGGCCAGGCACCACGCCATCCCGATGGAGATGGAGACGGTCCTCAAGGAACCACCTGAGCCCCCAGAGCCTCCTAGGCTCAGGGCCCCGGTGGCTCGTGAGGAGCAACCCTTTCGCCGTGCACCTTCAGCTGCCCCAACTCTCCTTTGTCAACAGAGCCAGGTGATGTTTTCCAAGTTCATTTAGCTGGGAGCACCCCTCGGGCTGCATCATTCCCAAGCCGTGTGGGTCCGTCCCTGTGGCATGTATCCCTTTTTTTATGTCTTCAACTTATCGTGTTGGGGGCGCCCCTCGGGCTGCATCATCCCCAAGCCGCTCGGGCCTGATCTAGTGGCATGTATATCCCATGCACTTACTTAAGCCTGCTACTCTCATGTTTGATCTACCTATGATTACTACCTGCTCAACCGTCGCCTCCCACGGGGCCTCCTCACGCCGGCACAACGATGGTGCACGGGTCCGTCCCTACCACGTCGATAAACCCGAGCGGTCGAGCTCTGGCTCACGGCATGCCCTGTGCACGTCACCTCACCAGACCCTCAGTGCCTTCACCCCCTCGCGGAGCAACCAGCGGCAGGATGGCAACCATAACAACAGATCGTGTTCTTCCTTGTGCTGGCTTACAGGAATCTCACGAGGATAGCACCGGGCGGCACCGCGAGCTCCCACCTCTTCCAAGTAATCCGCTTGCACATTAAAAGGGGGGCTCTTGAGCATCACGACTCACAGGATCTCTTACTGGCTCTCCAGCCCTCACCCCCTAGCCTTGACCACGACACGTGACCTGGCATACCAGCGGCGGCTGAGCTCGCTTGAGGGTGGAAACCTGAGGACGTAGAGCACAAAGGAGAGCATTGAAAGGGGGAGGACTCGTATGGGCCTGACCTAGCTACGCTGTGGATGTTCGCGCATAGGTCTGGCGCATCACGAAGAATCGACCCCAGACCATCAAGGGAACAAAAGATGAGAACCTAGGAGAATCCTATCTACACAGCCCTGCGGCTGACGCCATCATCAACAGTGGGCCGCGGGAGGCCGGCGCCAACCTCATCCAAATCAACGACGGCGGCGGCCGGACTTTGCGGCCCTGCTCCGGGCGCGACGAGAGCTTGGGGGCACGTAGCTGTCGTCGCTCGTCTCCGGAGTCTCGCAGAGCTCGGGAGAACCGCTGGACTCCCAAGAGTCACTGCTGCGCGCCTCATCCTGGTGCTCCCCTTCGGGGCAACACTCCAAGCGGCGACCCTCCGCGTCGAAGACATTGAAGAATAGCGTGGAGGCGCCATCGTACTCGAAGTGGATCACGAGGGCGCCCTCCGCACAGCAAACCCGCGCGACCTCGCCCCAGCCGCGGGTCATGAAGATTTTGCCGGTGGAGACTGCTTCAACCTCTACCCAGAGCTCGAGAGGCCCCCTCAGCGGCATCACGTCGGAGAAGAAGCGCGGGAAGCGGATCCAGGAGCTTGGGGGCATCATCGGCCACAGCACGAGCTCGCGTGAGGAGTCCGCAGCATGGACTCCAGGAGCGACGACGCTCGTCGTCGCGGCGCGTCGACCTTGGCCGCTGTGCGCGCGCCGACGCTCGTTGCTCCTTCCTCCCGAGCCCCTGGCTTGGGCGTACAAGGGCAGTGGATACCCAGGAGGAGGCCGCTCACACCAAGGCCTCGTCACCACCTGCATCTCCGCGACGTCGAGGCGGTGGACCGACCTCTTCTTCGGCGGGAGCGGCGCTGGCACGTCGAGGGGAACCTTTCCCTTCTCCTCAGCTAAAAACCTACGGATCGGTGCCATTGGAGTTGCTACTAGCAGTAGAGCAAAGGAGGAAGAAGCAGGCGGAATGGGAAGAAGTGGGGGACAGGGGCTCCGCCCCCTTCCTTATTTATAGCAGGAGAAGGCCAACCAGCGCCCCCCCACGATCACATGTAATGATGGTTTTCCTTGCGTCTCGCAGGGACTTGTCAAGTCAGGCAGTTGCCGAGGCAGTGTGGGGAAGCGAAGATGCCCACGTCCAATCAACCGCCACGCGTCAACCGAGGCCGCAGGCTTTTGGGAACCGCGACGCTCCACGCTTGGCCTTTGGCTTCGCCTTGAAGCCAAGCCCAAGCGCGCCTTGGGCCCGGGGGCTACTGTCGGCATTCTGGGAACAGGGGTCCCTAGACTTGCCTGCCTGCGGCCCACGGCGTGGCTGAGCTAGCAGACCCGTACGACCCATCTTCATTGACAAGGCATTCAAGACCCTCACGAGGGGCCAAGCCTCGCGAGGCGGACGACGCAAGACCTCCTCAGGAGCGGTCCTCGCTAGGCAGGCTCATGAGGGGCAGAGAGATCAAGGCAAGGCAAACCTCACGAGGTCCTCGTGACGTGAGCCATGACGATCGAGACCAGGCGAGTGCCAGGCGGGCGCCAGCGCGCGTAGTGTCCTTGCTTCCTCTTTGGTGCCAAGGGGGCAAGCGCAGGCGCGGAGTACCGAGGCATCAAGCAAAGGTTTCCATATCGGTGCAACGAGACCAAGACCAGCGGGACGACCAGACGGAGGTCACCATGGAGCCCAAGACGGCGTCACCACCAGAGCCTTTTGCAGGCGAAGACCACTTTTGTCAGGATAAGTTGTACTAGCTGTCCCCTTTCAAATTGGCCGTTGTTGGCTCCTTTCCCGCTCAATATTTGGGGAGAGGACCAGGGCCTATATAAGTAGAACTAGCCACCACAGTAGGGGGGATCGACCTCATCACGAATCGAGGACGGATCCAAGATCATCTCACCCACAAAAGTGAGCCAAGCACAAGAACACCTCAACCTCGGGAGGCTGTTCTTCCTTTTATACTGTTCATCATCATCCCAAGAGGCAATCCACCACCACCACACTAGAGTAGGGTATTACACCACAACGGTGGCCCGAACCAGTATAAATCTTGAGTCTTTCTGTGCTGTGAGTTCGTCGAGTTCGTCCGCGGGATCTTAGAGAGTTAGGGCGTGGATCGATAGGGAGAAAACCTTAACGCGCACCCAGTGTTCTAACCTCGAGGGTTTGCCGGAACCCGTGATCCGACAGAGTTGTATATGATACAACTAGAAGGTTTTGTCAATCCTAAAGGTGCTAACAAAATGTGCAAGCTCCAGCAATCCATCTATGGAATGGTGCAAGCATCTTGGAGTTGGAATATACGCTTTGATGAGTTGATCAAAGCATATAGTTTTATACGGACTTGTGGTGAAGCCTGTATTTACAAGAAAGTGAGTGGGAGCACTACATCCTTTCTGATAAGTATATGTGAATGACATATTGTTGATCGGAAATGAAGTAGAATTTTCTGGAAAGCATAAGGGAGTGTTTGAAAGGAGTTTTTTTTAGAGAAAGACCTCGGTGAAACTTCTTACATATTGAGCATCAAGATCTATAGAGATAGATCAAGACGCTTGATAATATTTTTTTAGTGAATACATACCTTGACAAGATTGTGAAGTAGTTCAAAATGGAACAACCAAAGAAGGAGTTCTTGCCTGTGTTGCAAGGTGTGAAGTTGAGTAAGACTCAAAACCCGACCACGGCACAAAATAGAAAGAGAATGAAAGTCATTCCCTGTGCCTTAGTCATAGGTTCTATAAAGTATGCTATGTTGTGTACCAGACCTATTGTGTACCTCACCATGAGTTTGGCAAGAGGGTACAATAGTGATTCGGGAGTGGATCATTGGACAACAGTCAAAATTATCCTTAGTGGAATAGGGATATGCTTCTCGGTTATGGAGGTGACAAAGAGTTTGTCGTAAAGGGTTACGTCGATGCAAGCTTTGACACTGATCTGGATGACTCCGAGTCTCAATCTGGATACATATTGAAAGTGGGAGCAATTAGCTAGATTAGCTCCATACAGAGCATTGTAGACATAGAAATTTGCAAAATACATATGGTCTGAATTGGCAGACCAGTTGACTAAACTTCTCTCACAAGCAAAACATGATCACACCTTAGTACTCTTTGGGTGTTAATTACATGACGATGTGAACTAGATTATTGACTCTAGTAAACCCTTATTGGTCACATGGTGATGTGAACTATAGGGCGTTAATCACTTGATGATGTGAACTATTGGTGTTAAATCACATGGCGATGTGAACTATATTGTTGACTCTAGTGCAAGTGGGAGACTAAAGGAAATATGCCTAGAGGAAATAATAAAGTTATTATTTTGTAATTCCTTATATCATGATAAATGTTTATTATCCATGCTAGAATTGCATTAACCGAAAACTTGATACATGTGTGGATACATAGACAAAACACCGTGTCCCTAGTAAGCCTCTATTAGACTAGCTCGTTGATCAAAGATGGTTAAGTTTCCTAACCATAGACATGTGTTGTCATTTGATTAACGGGATCACATCATTAGGAGAATGATGTGATGGACAAGACACATCTGTTAGCTTAGCATAATGATCGTTAAGTTTTATTGCTATTGCTTTCTTCATGACTTATACATATTCCTTTGACTATGAGATTATGCAACTCCCGAATACCGGAGGAACACCTTGTGTGCTATCAAACGTCACAACGTAACTGGGTGATTATAAAGATGCTCTACAGGTGTCTCCGAAGGTGTTTGTTGGGTTGTCATAGATCGAGATTAGGATTTGTCACTCCGAGTATCACAGAGGTATCTCTGGACCCCCTCGGTAATGCACATCATAATAAGTGATACGTCCATTTTGCATCATGCTTTTATATCGATATTTATAGCATTATGGGCTGTTATTACACATTATGTCACAATACTTATGCCTTTTCTCTCTTATTTTACAAGGTTTACATGAAGAGGGGGAATGCCGGTAACTGGAATTCTGGGCTGGAAATGGAGCAAATATTAGAGACCTATTCTGCACAACTCCAAAAGTCTTGAAACTTCACGGGAGCATGTTTTAGAATATATAAAAAATATTGGGCGAAAGAAATACCAGAGGGGGGCCACCCACCGTCCACGAGGGTGGGGGGGGGCTACCCCCTGGGCGCGCCCCGTGCCTCATGGGCCCCCTAGTGGCCCTCTGATGCCCATCTTTGGCTATATGGAGTCTTTTGTCGAGGAAAAAAAACCATAAGCTAGCTCACGGGACGAAACTCCGCCGCCACGAGGCGGAACCAATCTAGGGCTCCGGCGGAGCTGTTCTACCGGGGAAACTTGCCTCCGGAGGGGGAAATCATCACCATCGTCATCACCAATGATCCTCTAATCGGGAGGGGGTCAATCTCCATCAACATCTTCACCAGCACCATCTCATCTCAAACCCTAGTTCATCTCTTGTATCTAATCTTTGTATCAAAACCTCAGATTGGTACCTATGGGTTGCTAGTAGTGTTGATTACTCCTTGTAGTTGATGCTAGTTGGTTTACTTGGTGGAAGATCATATGTTCAGATCCATTATGCATATTAATACCCCTCTGATTATGAACATGAATATGATTTGTGAGTAGTTACGTTTGTTCCTGAGGACATGGGAGAAGTCTAGCTATAAGTAGTCATGTGAATTTGGTATTCGTTCGATATTTTGATGAGATGTATGTTGTCATCCCTCTAGTGGTGTCATGTGAACGTCGACTACATGACACTTCACCATTGTTTGGGCCTAGAGGGAGGCATTGGGAAGCAATAAGTAGATGATGGGTTGCTAGAGTGACAGAAGCTTAAACCCTAGTTTATCCGTTGCTTCGTAAGGGGCTGAATTGGATCGATATGTTTCATGCTATGGTTAGCTTTACCTTAATACTTCTGTTGTAGTTGCAGATGCTTGCAATAGGGGTTAATCATAAGTGGGATGCTTGTCCAAGTAAGGGCAGTACCCAAGCACCGGTCCATCCACATATCAAATTATCAAAGTACCGAACGCGAATCATATGAGCGTGATGAAAACTAGCTTGACGATAATTCCCATGTGTCCTCGGGAGCGCTTTCCTTTATATAAGAGTATGTCCAGGCTTGTCCTTTGCTACAAAAAGGATTGGGCCATCTTGCTGCACCTTATTTACTTTTACTGTTTGTTACCCGTTACAAATTACCTTATCACAAAACTATCTGTTACCGATAATTTCAGTGCTTGGAGAGAATACCTTGTTGAAAACCGCTTATCATTTCCTTCTGCTCCTCGTTGGGTTCAACACTCTTACTTATCGAAAAGGCTATGATAGATCCCCTACACTTGTGGGTAATCAAGACTCTTTTTTGGCGCCGTTGCTGGGGAGTGAAGCGCCTTTGCTAGGTGGAATTTGGTAAGGAAAAATTTATATGGTGTGCTGGAATTTACTGTCACTTGTTACTATGGAACATAATCCTTTGAAGGGCTTGTTCTAGGTATCTTCACCCCGACCAGTAGAGCAAAGAGTTGCTCCTCAACCTACTGAACCTACTGAAAATGTTTATTTTGAAATTCCTTCGGGTATGATAGAGAAACTGCTACCTAATCCTTTTACAGGAGATGGAACATTGCATCCCGATTTGCACCTAATCTATGTGGATGAATTTTGTGGATTATTTAAGCTTACAGGTATGCCCAAGGATGTTATCAAGAATAAGGTCTTCCCTTTATCTTTGAAGGGAGAGGCATTGACATGGTTTAGGCTATGTGATGATATGGGATCATGGAACTACAACCGATTGAAATTGGAATTTCATCAGAAGTTTTATCCTATGCATCTTGTTCATCGTGATCGTAATTATATATATAATTTTTGGCCTCGCGAAGGAGAAAGCATCGCTCAAGCTTGGGGGAGGCTTAAGTCAATGTTATATTCATGCCCCAATCATGAGCTCTCAAGAGAAATGATTATTCAAAAAATTTATGCTCGACTTTCTCTCAGTAATCGCTCCATGCTCGATACTTCTTGTACTGGTTCTTTTATGATGAAGACTATTAAATTCAAATGGGATTTATTGGAGAGAATTAAATGCAACTCTGAAGATTGGGATCTTGACGAAGGTAAGGAGTCAGGTATAACACCTAAGTTTGATTGTGTTAAATCTTTTATGGATACTGATGCTTTTCGTGAATTTAGCACTAAATATGGACTTGACTCTGAGATAGTAACTTCTTTTTGTGAATCCTTTGCTACTCATGTTGATCTCCCTAAGGAGAAGCGGTTTAAATATAATCCTCCCATTGAAGTAAAAGTAGTTGCACCTATTAAAGTTGAAGAAAAGACTATCACTTATAATGATCATGTTGTTCCTACTGCTTATATTGAGAAACTACCTTTCCCTGTTAGAATAAGGGATCATGCTAAAGCTTCAATTGTGGTCAACAAAAGTAATATTAAGCCACCCAAACCCCCTGAGCAAATTAAAGTTGAACCTAGTGTTGCTATGGTTAAAGATCTCTTGGCTGATAATATCGATGGGCATGCTATTTACTTCTGTGATGAATCTGCTAGAATTGCTAGACCCGATACTAAAAATAAACATAGACCTGTTGTAGGCATGCCTGTTATTTCTGTTAAAATAGGAGATCATTGCTATCATTGCTTATGTGATATGGGTGCTAGTGCAAGTGCAATACCTCATTCCTTATATAAAGAAATTATGCTTGATATTGCACCTGCTGAGATAGAGGAAATTAATGTTACAATTAAGCTTGCCAATAGAGATACAATTTCACCAGTTGGGATTGTTAGAGATGTTGAAGTCTTGTGTGGGAAAGTTAAATACCCTGCTGATTTTCTTGTTCTTGGTTCCCCACAAGATAACTTTTGTCCCATTATATTTGGTAGACCCTTCTTGGATACTGTTAATGCTAAGATAGACTGCAATAAAGATATTGTTTCTATTGGTTTAGGGGATATGCTCATGAATTTAATTTTGCTAAATTTCGTAGACAACCCCATGATAAAGAATTGCCTAGTAAAGATGAAATTATTGGTCTTGCTTCTATTGCTGTGCCTCCTAGTGATCCTTTAGAACAACATTTGCTAGACCATGAAAATGATATGTTCATGAATGAAAGAAGGGAAATAGATGAAGTATTATTTAAACAGGGATCTATTTTGAAGCACAACTTGCCTGTTGAAATCTTAGGGGATCCTCCTCCACCCAAGGGTGATCTCGTGTTTGAGCTTAGACCTTTACCCGATACTCTTAAATATGCTTATCTTGATGAGAAAGAGATTTATCCTGTTATTATTAGTGCTAACCTTTCAGAGCATGAAGAAAAGAAATTATTGAAAACTCCGAAGAAGCACCATGCTGCTATTGGATATACTCTAATGATCTTAAGGGCATTAGTCCCACTCTCTGCCAGCACAAAATAAAATTGGAGAAAGACACAAAACCGGTTGTTGATCACGAACGACGGTTAAATCCTAAGATGAAAGAAGTGGTAAGAAAATAAATACTAAAGCTTCTGGTGGCAGGTATAATTTATCCTGTTGCTGATAGTCAGTGGGTAAGTCCTGTCCATTGTGTCCCTAAGAAGGGAGGTATTATTGTAGTTCCTAATGATAAAGATGAATTGATCCCACAAAGATTTGTTACAGGTTATAGAATGCTAATTGATTTCTGCAAATTAAATAAAGCTACTAAAAAGGATCGTTACCCTTTACCATTTATTGATCAAATGCTAGAAAGATTATCCAAACATACACATTTTTGCTTTCTATATGGTTATTCTGGTTTCTCTCAAATACCTGTATCAAAAGAGGATCAAGAAAAGACAACTTTTACTTGCGCTTTCGGTACCTTTGCTTATAGACGTATGCCTTTTGGTTTATGTAATGCACCTTCTACCTTTCAAAGATGTATGACTGTTATATTCTCTAACTTTAGTGAAAAGATTGTTGAGGTTTTCATGGATGATTTCTTCGTTTACGGAACTTCTTTTAATGATTGCTTAAGCAACCTTGATCGAGTTTTGCAGAGATGTAAAGAAACTAATCTTGTTTTGAATTGGGAGAGGTGCCACTTTATGGTTAATGAAGGTATTGTCTTGGGGCATAAAATTTCTGAAAGAGGTATTGAAGTTGATAAAGCTAAAGTTGATGCTATTGAAAATTTTCCGTGTCCTAAGGACATTAAAGGTATAAGAATTTTCCTTGGTCATGCCGGTTTTTATAGGAGGTTCATTAAGGACTTTTCCAAAATTTCTCGGCCTCTGACTAATCTCTTACAAAAAGATGTTCCTTTTATTTTTGATGATGATTGTGTAGAAGCATTTGAAATACTTAAGAAAGCCTTGATTTCTGCACCTATTATTCAGCCTCTTGATTGGAATTTACCATTTGAAATTATGTGTGATGCTAGTGATTATGCTGTAGGGGCTGTTCTAGGACAAAGAGTTGATAAGAAATTAAATGTTATACAATATGCTAGTAAAACTTTAGACAGTGCCCAGAGAAACTATGCTACTACTGAAAAAGAATTTTTAGCAGCTGTGTTTGCTTGTGATAAGTTTAGACCTTATATTGTTGATTCTAAAGTAACTATTCACACTGATCATGCTGCTAATAAATATCTTATGGAAAAGAAAGATGCTAAACCTAGACTTATTAGATGGGTTCTCTTGCTTCAAGAATTTGATTTGCATATTATTGATAGAAAGGGAGATGAGAACCCCGTTGCAGACAACTTGTCTAGGTTAGAGAATGTTCTTGATGACTCACTACTTATTGATGATAGCTTTCCTGATGAACAACTAGCTATCATAAATGCTTCTCGTACTGCTCCATGGTATGCTGATTATGCTAATTATATTGTTGCTAAATTTATACCACCTAGTTTCACATACCAGCAAAAGAAAAGGTCCTTCTATGATTTAAGGCATTACTTTTGGGATGACCCACACCTTTATAAAGGAGTAGATGGTGTTATTAGACGTTGTGTACCTGAGCATGAACAGGAATAGATCCTACGCAAGTGTCACTCCGAGGCTTATGGAGGACACCATGCCGGAGACAGAACTGCACATAAGGTATTGCAATCCAGTTTTTATTGGACTACTCTCTTCAAGGATGCCCGTAAGTTTATCTTGTCCTGTGATGAATGCCAAAGAATTGGTAATATTAGTAGACGTCAAGAAATGCCTATGAATTATTCACTTATTATTGAACCGTTTGATGTTTGGGGCTTTGATTATATGGGACCGTTTCCTTCCTCTAATGGGTATACACATATTTTAGTTGCTGTTGATTACGTTACTAAGTGGGTAGAAGCTATTCCAACTAGTAGTGCCGATCATAACACCTCTATTAAGATGCTTAAAGAAGTTATTTTTCCAAGGTTTGGAGTCCCTAGATATTTAATGATTGATTGTGGTTCACATTTTATTCATGGTGCTTTTTGTAAAATGCTTGCTAAGTATGATATTAATCATAGAATTGCATCTCCATATCATCGACAATCTAGTGGTCAAGTAGAACTGAATAATAGAGAGCTTAAATTAATTTTGCAAAAGACTGTTAATAGATCTAGAAAGAATTGGTCCAAGAAACTTGATGGTGCATTATGGGCTTATAGAACTGCATATAAAAATCCTATGGGTATGTCTCCATATAAAATGGTTTATGGAAAGGCATGTCACTTACCTCTTGAACTAGAACATAAGGCATATTGGGCAATTAAAGAGCGCAATTATGATTTCAAACTTGCCGGTGAGAAGAGGCTTTTTGACATTAGCTCACTTGATGAATGGAGAGCCCAGGCTTATGAGAATGCCAAACTATTTAAAGAAAAAGTTAAAAGATGGCCTGATAAAAGGATACAAAAGCATGAGTTTAATGTAGGTGATTATGTATTGCTATACAACTCTCGTTTAAGGTTTTTTGCAGGCAAACTCCTCTCTAAATGGGAAGGTCCTTACATCATCGAGGAGGTCTATCGTTCCGGTGCCATAAAAATCAACAACTTCGAAGGCACAAATCCGAGGGAGGTGAACGGTCAAAGAATCAAACATTATATCTCAGGTAATCCCATAAATGTTGAAACAAATGTTATTGAAACCGTAACCCCGGAGGAATACATAAGAGTCACTTTCCAGAACATTTCAGACTCCGAAAAAGAATAGGTACATGGTACGATAGGTAAAGCGACTCCAAAACAGTTCTAATGGCAATTTTTATCTGTTTTGGAATATTTAAGAAAATAGGAAAATAAGAAGTAGTCCGGAAAGGACACGAGTCTTCCACGAGGGTGGAGGGCACGCCCCCTTCCTCATGGGCACCTCATGTGCCCTCCGGACTCCGTTTTCTACATGATACTTCTTTTGGTCAGTAAAAATCCATTACATAATCTCCCGAATGTTTTGACCACCGTATCATGCAAATATCTTCTGTATTTGTTTCGAGCTGTTTTTCTGACAGATCTAGATCACCATGGCGTCTTCAAGTTCCCCAAGGACAAGTTCTTCGAGAAGGTCATCAACCCCTACCTCGTGGAGGTCCTGCAACACCCTCAAACCATTGAGATGCGTGAGTGCTACCTCTTGAGCACCATGTTGGTTTTCCCCGAAGATGAAGGGATGATGGAGCAAAGTAGCGTAAGTATTTCCCTCAGTTTTTGAGAACCAAGGTATCATTCCAGTAGGAGGCTATGCGCAAGTCCCTCGTACCGGCACAAAACAAATAAATCCTCGCAACCAACGCAAATAGGGGTTGTCAATCCCTATAGGGCCACTTACAAGAGTGAGATCTGATAGATATGATAAAGATAATATTTTTGGTATTTTTATGATAAAGATGCAAAGTAAAATAAAGGCAAAGTAAATAGCAAAGTAGTAGGAGAACAATATGATAAAGATAGACCCGGGGGCCATAGGTTTCACTAGTGGCTTCTCTTGAGAGCATAAGTATTCTACGGTGGGTGAACAAATTACTGTTGAGCAATTGACAGAATTGAGCATAGTTATGAGAATATATAGGTATGATCATGTATATAGGCATCACGTCCGAGACAAGTAGACCGACTCCTGCCTGCATCTACTACTATTAGTCCACTCATCGACCGCTATCCAGCATGCATCTAGAGTATTAAGTTAAAAACAGAGTAACGCCTTAAGCAAGATGACATGATGTAGAGGGATAGACTCATGCAATATGAAGAAAACCCCATCTTGTTGTCCTCGATGGCAACAATACAATACGTGCCTTGCTGCCCTTACTGTCACCGGGAAGGACACCGCAAGATTGAACCCAAAGCTAAGCACTTCTCCCATTGCAAGAAAGATCAATCTAGTAGGCCAAACCAAACTGATAATTCAAAGAGACTTGCAAAGATAACCAATCATACATAAAAGAATTCAAAGAAGATTCAAATATTATTCATAGATAGACTTGATCATAAACCCACAATTCATCGGTCTCAACAGACACACCGCAAAAATAAGATTACATCGAATAGATCTCCACAAGAGAGGGGGAGAACATTGTATTGAGATCCAAAAAGAGTGAAGAAGCCATCTAGCTACTAACTATGGACCCGTAGGTCCGAGGTAAACTACTCACACTTCATCGGAGAGGCTATGGTGTCGATGTAGAAGCCCTCCATGATCAATGCCCCCTCCGGCGGAGCTCCGGAACAGGCCCCAAGATGGGATCTCGTGGATACAGAAAGTTACGACGGTGGAATTAGGGTTTTGGCTCCGTATCTAATCGTTTGGGGGTACGTGGATATATATATATATAGCAGGAAGAAGTACGTCGGTGGAGCAACAGGGGGCCCACGAGGGTGGGGGGCGTGCCTGGTAGGGTAGGGCACGCCCCCCTACCTCGTGGCCTCCTGTTACGTGCCTTGGCGTAGGGTCCAAGTCTCCCGGGTCTTATCTGTTGAGAAAATCACGTTCCTGAAGGTTTCATTCCGTTTGTACTCCGTTTGATATTCATTTTCTTCGAAACCCTAAAACAGGCAAAAAACAACAATTCTGGGCTAGGCCTCCGGTTAATAGGTTAGTCCCAAAAATAATATAAAAGTGGATAATAAAGCCCAATAATGTTCAAAACAGTAGATAATATAGCATGGAGCAATAAAAAATTATAGATACGTTGGAGACGTATCAAGCATCCCCAAGCTTAATTCCTGCTCGTCCTCGAGTAGGTAAATGATAAAAACAGATTTTTTGATGCGGAGTGCTACTTGGAATAATTTTAATGTAATTCTTCTTAATTGTGGTATGAATATTCAGATCCGAAAGATTCAAGACAAAAGTTCATATTGACATAAAAATAATAATACTTCAAGCATACTAACTAAGCAATTATGTCTTCTCAAAATAACATGGCTAAAGAAAGTTATCCCTACAAAACCATATAGTCTGGCTATGCTCCATCTTCACCACACAAAATATTTAAATCATGCACAACCCGATGACAAGCCAAGCAATTGTTTCATACTTTTGACATTCTCAAAACTTTTTCAATTTTCACGCAATACATGAGCGTAAGCCATGGACATAGCACTATAGGTGGAATAGAGTGGTGGTTGTGGAGAAGACAAAAAGGGAGAAGATAGTCTCACATCAACTAGGCGTATCAATGGGCTATGGAGATGCCCATCAATAGATATCAATGTGAGTGAGTAGGGATTGCCATGCAACGGATGCACTAGAGCTATAAGTATATGAAAGCTCAAAAAGAAACTAAGTGGGTGTGCATCCAACTTGCTTGCTTATGAAGACCTAGGGCATTTTGAGGAAGCCCATCATTGGAATATACATGCCAAGTTATATAATGAAAAATTCCCACTAGTATATGAAAGTGATAACATGAGAGACTCTCTACTATGAAGATCATGGTGCTACTTTGAAGCACACGTGTGGTAAAAGGATAGTAGCATTGTCCCTTCTCTCTTTTTCTCTCATTTTTTATTTGGGCCTTTTCTCTTTTTTGTGGCCTCTTTTCTTTCTCCTTTTTTATTTTTCGTCCGGAGTCTCATCCCGACTTGTGGGGGAATCATAGTCTCCATCATCCTTTCCTCACTGGGACAATGCTCTAATAATGATGATCATCACACTTTTATTTTTCTTACAACTCAACAATTACAACTCGATACTTAGAACAAAGTATGACTCTATATGAATGCCTCCGGCGGTGTACCAGGATATGCAATGACTCATGAGTGACATGTATGAAAGAATTATGAATGGTGGCTTTGCCACAAATACGATGTCGACTACATGATCATGCTAAGCAATATGACAATGATGGAGTGTGTCATAATAAACGGAATGGTGGAAAGTTGCATGGCAATATATCTCGGAATGGCTATGGAAATGCCATAATAGGTAGGTATGGTGGCTGTTTTGAGGAAGGTATATGGTGGGTGTATGATACCAGCGAAAGGTGCGCGGTATTAGAGAGGCTAGCAAAGGTGGAAGGGTTAGAGTGCGTATAATCCATGGACTCAACATGAGTCATAAAGAACTTATATACTTATTGCAAAAATCTACAAGTTATTAAAGCAAAGTATTACACTCATGCTCCTAGGGGGATAGATTGGTTGGAAAAGACCATCGCTCGTCCCCAACCGCCACTCATAAGGAAGACAATCAATAAATAAATCATGCTCCGACTTCATCACATAATGGTTCACCATACGTGCATCCTACGGGAATCACAAACTTCAACACAAGTATTTCTCAAATTCACAACTACTCAACTAGCACAACTTTAATATGACCATCTTCATATCTCAAAACAATTATCAAGCATCAAACTTATCATAGTATTCAACACACTCATAAGAAAGTTTTATTATTAATCTTGTATACCAAGCATATTAAGATTTTAAGCAAATTACCATGATATTAAAGACTCTCAAAATAATATAAGTGAATCATGAGAGATCAATAGTTTCTATAAAACAAATCCACCACCGTGCTCTAAAAGATATAAGTGAAGTACTAGAGCAAAATTATATAACTCAAAAGATATAAGCGAAGCACATAGAGTATTCTAAAAAATTCCAAATCATGTATGTCTCTCTCAAAAGGTGTGTACAGCAAGGATGATTGTGGTAAACTAACAAGCAAAGACTCAAATCATACAAGACGCTCCAAGCAAACACATATCATGTGGCTTAATAAAAATATAGCTCCAAGTAAAGTTACCGATAGAAGTAGACGAAAGAGGGGATGCCTTCCGGGGCATCCCCAAGCTTTGGATTTTAGGTGTCCTTAGATTATCTTGGGGGTGCCATGGGCATCCCCAAGCTTAGCTCTTTCCACTCCTTGTTCCATAATCCATCAAATCTTTACCCAAAACTTGAAAACTTCACAACACAAAACTTAAAGTAGAAAATCTCGTGAGCTCCGTTAGCGAAAGAAAACAAAATACCACTTCAAGGTACTGTAATGAACTCATTATTTATTTATATTGGTGTTATACCTACTGTATTCCAACTTCTCTATGGTTTATAAACTATTTTACTAGCCATAGATTCATCAAAATAAGCAAACAACACACGAAAAACAGAATCTGTCAAAAACAGAACAGTCTGTAGTAATCTGTAGCTAGCGCAAGATCTGGAACCCCAAAAATTCTAAAATAAATTGCTGGACGTGAGGAATTTATCTATTAATCATCTGCAAAAAATAATTAACTAAATATCACTTTCCAAATAAAAATGGCAGTATTCTCGTGAGCGCTAAAGTTTCTGTTTTTTACAGCAAGTTCAACAAGACTTTCCCCAAATCTTCCCAACGGTTCTACTTGGCACAAACACTAATTAAACACAAAAAACACAACCAAAACAGAGGCTAGATAAATTATTTATTACTAAACAGGAGCAAAAAGCAAGGAATAAAAATAAAATTGGGTTGCCTCCCAACAAGCGCTATCGTTTAACGCCCCTAGCTAGGCATAACAAGCAAGGATAGATCTAGGTATTGCCATAATAGTAAGATAGATTATTAAAACTCATTTCATATTCTCTAGTTCGGCAGCAAGTTTTCTTTGAGGCAAAAAAAGTAATCAAAAGGGCTAAATTTAATGGGACAAAAGTCCCCAAGATCAACCTTGGGAGGTATAGGTTCCTCCTTTGGTCCTTCATATTGCACAACCAATTCATCATTATAAGCATTCTTTTGACAGAACTTTGTGAGCCTATATTCAAGAGAATATCCTAGTTCATTATTTCGAATAGCCAAATCATCATTAAGTTCAGAGATTATGTCAACTAAAACATTGGTAGGAACCCTTTTTCTAAGATTTTCATTGAAAGCAACATAGTCTAGAGATTGAAAACGCATTATTTCTTCTTGATCAAAGAGGATAGCCTCTATGGGAGGACGGCAAGCGTCCACCCTATAATGCGCAAAGATTTCTTTGGCTTCTTTTATTATGAATCTAAACTCATGAGCCAAAAAGATAGTAGCGGCACGCTTAACAGAAGAATGCTCAATATTAGAAAATTCCAGAAAAATCCTTTGTATGGAAGGATGCATGTGCATGAATTGTCTTTCAAGTTCAACTACAAGCATGGCAATAGCGTCCGCAAGACTACTAGTTCTATGAAGGATAGAACTACCCATAGAAGGTAAAGCACCGGCACAAGTAAAGAAATCTTGAATAACTCCTTTTCCAATAATATTACCACTACCAACACGGAATCTTTTATATGTGAGATAGTGGGTTCTTTAGTAGGAGCATCAGAATTATTATCGACAATAGTTTCCCCAATTTCAGACATAGAGGCAGAAGGTAAAGGACTAGCCATAACGACAAGCAAACAAACTAACACACAAGCAAACAAAAAGCAAGCGGGCAAAAAGAGGCAAATAGAGAAAGAGAGGGAGGATAGAGAGAGAGGGCGAATAAAACGGCAAGGGTGAAGTGGGGGAGAGGAAAACGAGAGGCAAATGGCAAATAATGTAATGCGGGAGATAAGGGTATGTGATGGTTGGTATGTTGACTTTTGCGTAGACCTCCCCGACAACGGCGCCAGAAATCCTTCTTGCTACCTCTTGAGCACTGCGTTGGTTTTCCCCGAAGAGGAAGGGATGATGCAGCAAAGTAGCGTAAGTATTTCCCTTAGTTTTTGAGAACCAAGGTATCAATCCAGTAGGAGGCTACGCGTGAGTCCCTCGCACCTGCACAAAACAAATAAATCCTCGCAACCAACGCAAATAGGGGTTGTCAATCCCTATAGGGCCACTTATGAGAGTGAGATATGATAGATATGATAAGATAATATTTTTGGTATTTTTATGATAAAAGATGCAAAGTAAAATAAAGGCAAAGTAAATAGCAAAGGAACTAACTAAGTAGTAGGAAATCAGTATGATAAAGATAGACCCGGGGGCCATAGATTTCACTAGTGGATTCTCTCAAGAGCATAAGTATTCTACGATGGGTGAACAAATTACTGTTGAGCAATTGACAGAATTGAGCATAGTTATGAGAATATCTAGGTATGATCATGTATATAGACATCACGTCTGAGACAAGTAGACCGACTCCTGCCTGCATCTACTACTATTACTCCACTCATCGACCGATATCCAGCATGCATCTAGAGTATTATGTTAAAAACAAAGTAACGCCTTAATCAAGATGACATGATGTAGAGGGATAGACTCATGCAATATGAAGAAAACCCCATCTTGTTATCCTCGATGGCAACAATACAATGCGTGCCTTGCTACCCTTACTGTCACCGGGAAAGGACACCACAAGATTGAACCCAAAGATAAGCACTTCTCCCATTGCAAGAAAGATCAATCTAATAGGCCAAACCAAACTGATAATTCGAAGAGACTTGCAAAGATAACCAATCATACATAAAAGAATTCAGAGAAGATTCAAATATTATTCATAGATAGACCTGATCATAAACCCACAATTCATCGGTCTCAACAAACACACCGCAAAAAGAAGATTACATCGAATAGATCTCCACAAGAGAGGGGGAGAACATTGTATTGAGATCCAAAAAGAGAGAAGAAGCCATCTAGCTACTAACTATCGACCCATAGGTCTGAGGTGAACTACTCACACTTCATCGAAGGGGCTATGGTGTTGATGTAGAAGCCCTCCGCGATCGATGCCCCCTCTGGCGGAGCTCCGGAACAGTCCCCAAGATGAGATCTCGTGGATATAGAAAGTTTCGGCGGTGGAATTAGGGTTTTGGCTCCGTCTCCGATCGTTTGGGGGTACGTGGATATATATAGGAGGAAGGAGTACGTCAGTGGAGCAACAGGGGGCCCGCGAGGGTGGAGGGCGCGCCCCCCAACCTCGTGGCCTCCTGTTTCCTTTCTTGGCGTAGGGTCCAAGTCTCTCTGGTCTTATTCGTTGAGAAAATCACATTCCCGAAGGTTTCATTCCGTTTGGACTCCGTTTGATATTCCTTTTCTTCGAAACCCTAAAACAGGCAAAAAAACAGCAATTCTGGGTTGGGCCTCCGGTTAATAGGTTAGTCCCAAAAATAATATAAAAGTGGATAATAAAGCCCAATAATGTCCAAAACAGTAGATAATATAGCATGGAGCAATCAAAAGTTATAGATACGTTGGAGACGTATCATGGGGGAGAGGCAAATGAGAGGCAAATGGCAAATAATGTAATGCGAGGGATAAGGGTTTGTGATGGGTACTTGGTATGTCTTGACTTGTGCGTAGACTCCGGCAATGGTGCCAAAAATGGCTCATTGTTAGGAGTAAAATCTTGACTTGACTTGGCACGAATCTCCCCGACAACGGGGCCAGAAATCCTTCTTGCCACCTCTTGAGCACTGCGTTGGTTTTCCCTTGAAGAGGAAAGGGTGATGCAGCAAAGTAGCGTAAGTATTTCCCTCAGTTTTTGAGAACCAAGGTATCAATCCAGTAGGAGATCACACTCGAGTCCCACACACCTACACAAACAAATAAGAACCTCGCAACCAACGCGATAAAGGGGTTGTCAATCCCTTTACGGTCACTTACGAGAGTGAGATCTGATAGATATGATAAGATAATATTTTTGGTATTTTTATGATAAAGAGAAATAAAGATGCAAAGTAAAATAAAAGGCAAAGGAAATAACTAAGTGTTGGAAGATTAATATGATGGAAGATAGACCCGGGGGCCATAGGTTTCACTAGTGGCTTCTCTCAAGAGCATAAGTATTACGGTGGGTGAACGAATTACTGTCGATCAATTGATAGAATTGAGCATAATTATGAGAATATCTAGGTATGATCATGTATATAGGCATCACGTCCATGACAAGTAGACCAAAACGATTCTGCATCTGCTACTATTACTCCACACATCGACCTCTATCCAGCATGCATCTAGAGTATTAAGTTCATAAGAACAGAGTAATGCTTTAAGTAAGATGACATGATGTAGAGGGATAAACTCATGCAATATGATATAAACCCCATCTTTTTATCCTCGATGGAAACAATACAATACGTGCCTTGCTGCCACTGATGTCACTGGGAAAGGACACCGCAAGATTGAACCCAAATATAAGCACTTCTCCCATTGCAAGAAAGATCAATCTAGTAGGCCAAACCAAACTGATAATTCGAAGAGACATGCAAAGATAAACCAATCATACATAAAAGAATTTAGAGTAGATTCAAATATTGTTCATAGATAAACTGGATCATAAAACCACAATTCATCACATCTCGATAAACACACCGCAAAAGAAGATTACATCGAATAGATCTCCAAGAGAATCGAGGAGAACTTTGTATTGAGATCCAAAGAGAGAGAAGAAGCCATCTAGATAATAACTACGGACCCGTAGGTCTGAACTAAACTACTCACACATCACCGGAGAGGCCATGGAGTTGATGTAGAGGCCCTCCATGATCAATGCCCCCTCCGGCGCAGCTCCAAAAAAGGCCCCGAGATGGGATCTCTCGAGTACAAAAGGTTGCGATGGTGGAATTAGGTTTTCGTGGTGCTCCTGGATGTTTGGGGGTACGTGGATATATATAGGAGGAAGAAGTACGTCGGTGGAGCAACGAGGGGCCCACGAGGGTGGAGGGCGCTGTAAAACCCCCAGTGTTATGCTACAGGAATCCCCTGTTAATGGTGCCATGTCATCATGTTACTGTTGCTAACCTTCACTTGATCCAAATCACCATTGAAATTCAAATCCAATCTAAGGTCAAAATTCAAATTTGTCAAAATTCAAATTAAAAATGTTCAAGGTGTGGCAAATAATCCCTAGATATTTGTCATATTGGAAACAACCTCTTTTGGATTCCCAAAGTGCCCCTAGAAATTATTTAGTGGTCCAACAACATTTAAAATTGGCCTTTTCAATTTCTATAAATGGTTAGACATCTCCTTTTCACTCCATACTTTTTGTTTCCATCTCATTATATCGTGCTAGAATTATGTGCCAAGTTTTGTTCAAAACAAAACCCAATTGGTACTAAAAAATGCAAAACATGTCAATAAAAAGAAAAATAGTAAAGGAAGGCTAAAAATAAAAAAAGAGGGAAAAAAGAGCCCACTGTGCACTGGGCCAAGTGCACAGTGGCGGCCCAGCCTGCCTTCCCCCGTTGTCTTCTTCCTCGCTACAGAGAAGCAGGGGAGGTAGCTGCCATCCACCGGCCAGGGCATCACCGTGTCGGCCATCCGCCGCTCCCCGGCGAGGATAAGGCACCCCCCGGCTCTCTCCCCCTCCTAACCCTAGCACCCACTCTCCCCTCTCCCTCTCCCTGGAGCTCGCCCACCCCTCCCTTCTCTCTGCCGAGCATAACCGAGCGTGGCCGCTGCCACATCTCCGTCGACCCCGCGGCCACCGAGCCCTTCCGACCCCGCCGATCTGTCCGGGAGCCCCAGCGTCGTCGACCCCTTCGTCTGGTGTCGTTGGATCAAGTCGAGGAGCAGCAGAGCAACGCCGGCGACCCGATCCCCTTCTCCGGCCATCGCGACGCTGACGCCTTGATTTGCTGCACCGATTCCTCCCCGAGCATGCTATCGTCCCCCTACAGCCTCGCTGTGAGCTCCTTCCCCTCCTCCCCTCTCCATTCGCCCTCGCGCGCCTCCTAGCTAGCTCGCCCACGTTGCCCAAGCGCGTTGCCACCGACGAGCTCGGCGCCGTGGCCATGGGCGCCTTCACATGAGGCCGAGCGCCGCATCGTGCTCCTGGGGTTCCCAGGGGCCCAACGCGCGCGTCCGTTGCTCTCGCCGAGCCCCGTAGTGCCGACCCCGTGCTCCGACCGGATGCGCCTCCGCGTAGCTCGTCGCCGGCGTTGTTCCGGCGACCTTTTCGTCTTCTGCTCGCGCCCATCTTGCTCGCGCGTGCACGTAGGCCTCGCCCCGCTCTCTGGATAGCCCGAACTCGCGCCGTACCACCGCTGTCGTTGCTCGCCCGAAGCACCTCGCCGCCGGCGAGCTCGAAGCGCTCGCTCCCATCCGTTCCAGCCACTCCGGCCACCACCGTTCGATGCGCGACGCCGAGCCGCGTCGAACGCGCCCAGCCACAACCCCGCAGACCCCCTGTGCGCGAAATCCATGCCCCTCCCGAGCCGCACCGTCGCGTTTGGCTCGCCGGAGTCAACTCCGACGCATCTCCGGCCGGTGTCCGACGTGGCGTCCACGTGGCACCACCTGGGCCACTAACTGGTGGGCGCAGGGGCCCCCTTTGACCTGTGGACTTGGGTCAACACTGACGTGGCCGCCCCCAGTGCCACTGACATGTAGGCCCCATGCTAATTAAATAGGTTTTATAAATAAACAAAATGCTAATTAATCTGTTAATTAGTTTAATCACTAATTAGTCGCTGACTAATGGGGCCCACACCCCTAACTACTACTGTTAGTCAAATTAATCCACTATTAACCCACAGAGGCTGACATGTGGGTCTCGGTGGCCACACTGGTCAGGTTTGACCTGGTCAGTGCGGCAGTTGACTGCTGACGTCACACCTATGTCATACTGATGTCATATTTCCTTTTTTGTTAATTTGAATAATTCCAGAAAAGGCTTTAAACTTTAGAAATTCATAGTAATTAAACCGTAGCTCGGATGAAAATGTTTTCTATATGAAAGTTGCTCAGAAAAATCCAAGAAATCCAAATGCGTGGTCCATTCATCTGTCACATGCCCCTAGCATGCTAAACATGGAACCGTCCCCTCTCTTTCATCTGTCTAGAATCCACCTAACGCCGGGAATTCATCCTTGGATGTTTATCCCCTCCGTCCGCAACATGTAGTGCTACGTTAGGGCAACCCTAGCTCTGCCCGTCATCATGTTATGCCTTGTGATGCATTGTTTGCTCTGTATTTACTGTTTCTTCCCCCTCTTCTCTCTGGTAGACCCCAAGACCGATGCTGCCCTTGTGATCGACTACGTCGGCGACAACCCCCCTCCTTGCCAGAGCAACCAGGCAAGCAAACCCCCCTTGAGCATTTCGATATCGCCCATTTCTTTCCCTCTCATGCTTGCATTAGAACTGCTACTGCTTTCTGTATGATCCTACTCCGATGCATAGCCTGTTGTTGTTACCTGCTTTCGTACCTTATCTGCTTATCCTAAACTGCTTAGTATAGGTTGGTTAGTGATACATCAGTGACCCTACCTTGTCTCTGTTGCCCCTGCTTCATCATCGAAGACCCGATCAACGGGATCGAAGACCAGGCCCCGACACCGCACATCACTTTCCTCTTAGTTGCTCGACACTACTGGGTTACTATCGAGTGCCGAGGGTGAGACCTCTTCAGCACTTCTGTTGTTAACCTGTAGTGTAGTTATTCGGTCGTGGTCATCGAGGGTGATTTCCTCCTTAACCACTTCCGATACGGCTCTGTCGTGCAACCCCTCAAGTGTGAACCTCGAGGGTGGATCCTCTTACGTTCACCTTGATGATTACATCGAGTGGAATTCACCGGGGGTGATTCCTCGGGTTTTCCCCTTGATGTTTCGACACACGGATGCTTGGACTTTACCCCAGATACTTGGAAAGACGGGTCGACCCTGAGGGGTACCCGCGCGAGCTTAATTGCGAGTGATGTGGAGACGGGTTGACCTGGAAGGTGCCCGCGAGATACTTACGAGGCGTGGTCTGGCATTCTTAGCCCTTGCCGCAAGTACTCGAGACGGGGCGACGGGGTCACATCAATCATGAGTCTCTGCTCGTTACCGCGCGTTCCTAATCCACTATGATTTGGATATTTGATCCGAGGGCCTGTGGCCTGATAGCACTAACCATCACGTGGGCATAGTATGGGCGTTCTGCGTCGTATACATCAGCCGAAGCTTAATAGACGTCAGCGACTGAGCGGCACGCGCCGAGTTGGACTGCGTAAGCTCCTGCCTTGTTGAAGGAGGTAGCTAGGTCTGCTCACCGGCCGCGTACGCAACGTGTAGGAGTTCCCGGGGAGATGGCCCATGACCCCTGGGGGCATAGGTTTAGTCCGGTGTGCTGGTCTCTCTATTAATCCTAGGTCAGGTTGCGGCGTATTGTTTGGCCGAGGCCGGGCATGACCCAGGAAAGTGTGTCCGGCCGGAGTTAATCGAGCGTGGTGGGTAAGTTGGTGCACCCCTGCAGGGAAGAAAACATCTATCGATAGCCTGTCCTACGGTAATGGACACTTGGAGTTGTATCCCGATCAATACAACTAGAACTGGATACTTGTGATGAGAAACGGATGGTGATGAGAATTGGATTGTGATGATAACTGGATAGTATGGCTCTGGGATTGCTTTCTCGCAGGGAGTCGAGAAAGGATCTCTGGCCGAGGTTGATAACACTTCTACTACTTTACTTTATGCTACTCTACTCCCTCCTGTTGCTGCAAGGTGGTGGTTTCCAGAAGATGCTAGTCTTCGATAGGCTAGGCTTTCCCCTTCCCTTCTGGCATTCTGCAGTTTAGTCCACAGATACAGCCCATTTCCTTTGATACAGATGCATACTTGGTTTAGCTCTGATGTAAGTCTTGCGAGTACTTTGGATGAGTACTCACGGTTACTTTGCTACCTCTTTTTCCCCTACCTGGTTGTTGCGACCAGATGACGGATCCTAGGAGCCAGACGACGCCACTGATGACTACTACTACCCGGAGGATGCCTACTACTACGTGAAGACCGCAGACGACTAGGAGTAGTTAGGAGGCTCCCAGGCAGGAGGCTTTGCCTTTTCGATCGTTGTTGCTTTTGTGCTAGCCTTCTTAAGGCAAAATTGTCTAATTTATGTCTGTACTCAGTTATTGTTGCTTCCGTTGACTCTTGTGTATTCGAGCTTATGTATTCGAGCCCTCGAGGCCCCTGGCTTGTAATATAAAGCTTGTATTGTTTTAATTTGTGTCTAGAGTTGTGTTGTGATATCTTCCCGTGAGTCCTTGATCTTGATCGTACACATTTGCGTGTATGATTAGTGTACTGTCAAATCGGGGGCGTCACAAGTTGGTATTAGAGTCGACTGCCTGTAGGTATCCCCCTTTCCAACTCCTTGGCCGAAGTCGAGTCTAGTCACTACAAAAACTTTTACTAACATGGTTGTGTGTCTTACGGGCCCACGTCGCCATTTGGGTGGTATTAGGATCTTTTATTCCTCGTCTATACTCTGGGACTCTGATCTCTCTTCTATTCAGGTTAGATGGTTTTACTAACTCGAACATTAGGATCTCGTGATCACATCCGCCCGGAGAGCCTCTTATTTCAGATGATCGCCTGCTGCATCAGAAGATTCCGAAGATACTCTACGATATTCTCTCGAGACTTTGTGCCTGTTGCCTTTGCAATTCCTTACCACCGAAATATCCTTATGGATAACTACACACACTTACCAATCTTACATTCTATCCCATTGATCTTGTTATTACAAGATGCCCTAAACTGCTCTCCTTTTTCCGAGAATCCTTTGAGCTTACTGCCTTGCAGTTCCTTGTCGTCTGAATACCCCTACGGATAACTTTGTGCATCTATCGAGTATCCGCTCATCTTCAGTTGATTCTTGTACTTCACAAAAGTCTTCGTAATACCATTCGTTCTTGTGAAAATCCTCAACGGCCCATTGTTCTTGGATTTCTTGCTTGCATCATGGTTAATACCATAAGTCTAGTAATCTTATTGTCAGCCTTTGTCATTATCATTTTGAGTCCATTGATACAATATGTTGCGAATGCTCGCAGTCCTCAATCAGGTCCTAGAATTCATCCTTCCGGCTCAGACGTCATTCTAACATGTGCTGAATCTCGATCAATCAAATCGACATCGATTGTACCCCTAAGGCTATTCTACCTATCCATCCCTTATCAGAGCATTGCTTCTGATCCCTTGTCTTGGAATTCATAATTCCTTTGCAATTGAGCTTTGAGTTAGTCAGTTGTTTCTATAATCTGATCTCCTTGCATTCTTTCTTCCTATGGTTGAGTAGCGATGCTCACATCAGATCCCTTGTGGACCACCAGACCCCCCCCCCTTTTGGATTTTATCCGACAACGTCCTTCATATTCAATAAGCTCGTGAGTCTTTCCTTGGATACATAATGCTTTTGATAAATTGTATCCTCCGCTTTCTCAAGCATGCTCTACTACCGATCTTGTGTTATTTATTCTTGAAATTTATGATATATGTTCCTAAGATGCCCCGATGGGTTGAACCTATGCCTTCCCTAATCTGTGTGAACTCGAAAGTTATGCGGATTATACTCTACTGGCTTTTCGTCAGATAAAATTTCAATACTACAACTTCATCAAGAGCGAGAAGTAAAATGAAAGGTTATGCATTGTAGAAGTGGGAGTCGACCCTGAACCTTTGTGTTCATGCCCACGGACACGGTGTGGAACTTATCATGAAAGCTCTTTACAAGGATATTTAATCATTTGAATAATTCTTCCGGTATCGTAAATTGGGTCCCTTGCAGTTATGGTCCTGACCATATTTCCTCCTTGATCCCATTTACTGGGTAAGTTAAAATTACTTATCCTCTGCAAATCATTTCCATCGTCCAACCTCTACTCCATTTTACCTTCTGGCATTACTGTTGGGGAACGTAGTAATTTCAAAAAAAATCCTACGCACACGCAAGATCATGGTGATGCATAGCAACGAGAGGGAAGAGTGTGATCTACGTACCCTTGTAGACCGACAGCGGAAGCATTAGCACAATGCGGTTGATGTAGTCGTATGTCTTCACAGCCCGACCGATCAAGCACCGAAACTACGACACCTCCGAGTTCTAGCACACGTTCAGCTCGATGACGATCCCCGGACTCCGATCCAGCAAAGTGTCGGGGAAGAGTTCCGTCAGCATGACTGCGTGGTGACGATCTTGATGTACTACCGTCGCAGGGCTTCGCCTAAGCACTGCTACAATATTATCGAGGTCTATGGTGGAAGGGGGCACCGCACACAGCTAAGAATATGATCACCTGGATCAACTTGTGTGTCTAGGGGTGCCCCCTGCCCCCGTATATAAAGGATCAAAGGGGGGGTGCGGCCGGCCAGGAGAGGGCGCGCCAGGAGGAGTCCTACTCCCTCCGGGAGTAGGATTCCCCCCCTTTCCTAGTTGGAATAGGATTCGGGAGGGGGAAAGAGGAGAGAGAGAAGGAAGGGGGGCGCCGGCCCCCTCTCCTTGTCCTATTCGGACTAGGAAGGAGGGGCACGCGGCCCAGCCCTGGCGGCCTCTCCTCTCTTCCACTAAAGCCCACTAAGGCCCATGTACCTCCCGGGGGGTTCCGGTAACCTCCCGGTACTCCGGTAAAATCCCGATTTCACCCGGAACACTTCCGATATCCAAATATAGGCTTCCAATATATCAATCTTTATGTCTCGACCATTTAGAGACTCCTCGTCATGTCCGTGATCACATCCGGGACTCTGAACAAACTTCGGTACATCAAAATGCATAAACTCATAATATAACTGTCATCGAAACCTTAAGCGTGCGGACCCTACGGGTTCGAGAACAATGTAGACATGACCGAGACACGTCTCCGGTCAATAACCAATAGCGGAACCTGGATGCTCAGATTGGCTCCTACATATTCTATGAAGATCTTTTATCGGTCAGACCGCATAACAACATACATTGTTCCCTTTGTCATCGGTATGTTACTTGCCCGAGATTCGATCGTCGGTATCTCAATACCTAGTTCAATCTCGTTATCGGCAAGTCTCTTTACTCGTTCCGTAATACATCATCTCACAACTAACTCATTAGTTGCAATGCTTGCAAGGCTTATGTGATGTGCATTACCGAGAGGGCCCAGAGATACCTCTCCGACAATCGGAGTGACAAATCCTAATCTCGAAATACGCCAACCCAACATGTACCTTTGGAGACACCTGTAGAGCACCTTTATAATCACCCAGTTACGTTGTGACATTTGGTAGCACACAAAGTGTTCCTCTGGCAAACGGGAGTTGCATAATCTCATAGTCATAGGAACATGTATAAGTCATGAAGAAAGCAATAGCAACATACTAAATGATCGGGTGCTAAGCTAATGGAATGGGTCATGTCAATCAGATCATTCACCTAATGATGTGATCCCGTTAATCAAATAACAACTCTTTGTCCATGGTTAGGAAACATAACCATCTTTGATTAGCGAGCTAATCAAGTAGAGGCATACTAGTGACACTCTATTTGTCTATGTATTCACACATGTATTACGTTTCCGGTTAATACAATTCTAGCATGAATAATAAACATTTATCATGATATAAGGAAATAAATAATAACTTTATTATTGCCTCTAGGGCATATTTCCTTCAGTCTCCCACTTGCACTAGAGTCAATAATCTAGATTACACAGTAATGATTCTAACACCCATGGAGCCTTGGTGCTGATCATGTTTTGCTCGTGGAAGAGGCTTAGTCAACGGGTCTGCTACATTCAGATCCGTATGTATCTTGCAAATCTCTATGTCTCCCACCTGGACTAGATCCCGGATGGAATTGAAGCGTCTCTTGATGTGCTTGGTTCTCTTGTGAAATCTGGATTCCTTTGCCAAGGCAATTGCACCAGTATTGTCACAAAAGATTTTCATTGGACCCGATGCACTAGGTATGACACCTAGATCGGATATGAACTCCTTCATCCAGACTCCTTCATTTGCTGCTTCCGAAGCAGCTATGTATTCCGCTTCACACGTAGATCCCGCCACGACGCTTTGTTTAGAACTGCACCAACTGACAGCTCCACTGTTTAATGTAAATACGTATCCGGTTTGCGATTTAGAATCGTCCGGATCAGTGTCAAAGCTCGCATCGACGTAAACATTTACGATTAGCTCTTTGTCACCTCCATAAACGAGAAACATATCCTTAGTCCTTTTCAGGTATTTCAGGATGTTCTTGACCGCTGTCCAGTGATCCACTCCTGGATTACTTTGGTACCTCCCTGCTAGACTTATAGCAAGGCACACATCAGGTCTGGTACACAGCATTGCATACATGATAGAGCCTATGGCTGAAGCATAGGGAACATCTTTCATTTTCTCTCTATCTTCTGCAGTGGTCGGGCATTGAGTCTGACTCAACTTCACATCGTGTAACATAGGCAAGAACCCTTTCTTTGCTTGATCCATTTTGAACTTCTTCAAAACTTTGTCAAGGTATGTGCTTTGTGAAAGTCCAATTAAGCGTCTTGATCCATCTCTATAGATCTTAATGCCTAATATGTAAGCAGCTTCACCGAGGTCTTTCATTGAAAAACTCTTATTCAAGTATCCCTTTATGCTATCCAGAAATTCTATATCATTTCCAATTAGTAATATGTCATCCACATATAATATCAGAAATGCTATAGAGCTCCCACTCACTTTCTTGTAAATACAGGCTTCTCCAAAAGTCTGTATAAAACCAAATGCTTTGATCACACTATCAAAGCGTTTATTCCAACTCCGAGAGGCTTGCACCAGTCCATAAATGGATCGCCGGGCTTGCACATTTTGTTAGCTCCCTTTGGATTGACAAAACCTTCTGGTTGCATCATATACAACTCTTCTTCCAGAAATCCATTCAGGAATGCAGTTTTGACATCCATCTGCCAAATTTCATAATCATAAAATGCGGCAATTGCTAACATGATTCGGACAGACTTAAGCATCGCTACGGGTGAGAAGGTCTCATCGTAGTCAATCCCTTGAACTTGCCGAAAACCTTTTGCGACAAGTCGAGCTTTGTAGACAGTAATATTACCGTCAGCGTCAGTCTTCTTCTTGAAGATCCATTTATTCTCAATTGCTTGCCGATCAGTGGGCAAGTCAACCAAAGTCCATACTTTGTTCTCATACATGGATCCCATCTCAGGTTTCATGGCTTCAAGCCATTTTGCGGAATCTGGGCTCACCATCGCTTCTTCATAGTTCGTAGGTTCATCATGATCTAGTAGCATGACTTCCAGAACAGGATTACCGTACCACTCTAGCGCGGATCTCACTCTGGTTGATCTACGAGGTTCAGTAGTATCTTGTTCTGAAGTTTCATGATCATTATCATTTGCTTCCTCACTAATTGGTGTAGGTGTCACAGAAACAGGTTTCTGTGATGTATTACTTTCCAATACGGGAGTAGGTACAGTTACCTCGTCAAGTTCTACTTTCCTCATACTCACTTCTTTCGAGAGAAACTCCTTCTCTAGAAAGTTTCCGAATTTAGCAACAAAAGTCTTGCCTTCGGATCTGTGATAGAAGGTGTATCCAATAGTTTCCTTTGGATATCCTATGAAGACACATTTTTCCGATTTGGTTTCGATCTTATCAGGTTGAAGTTTCTTCACATAAGCATCACAGCCCCAAACTTTCAGAAACGACAACTTTGGTTTCTTGCCAAACCACAGTTCATAAGGCGTCGTCTCAACGGATTTTGATGGTGCCCTATTTAACGTGAATGCGGCCGTCTCTAGAGCGTATCCCCAAAATGATAGCGGTAAATCAGTAAGAGACATCATAGATCGCACCATATCTAGTAAAGTACGATTACGACGTTCGGACACACCATTACGCTGTGGTGTTCCCGGTGGCGTGAGTTGCGAAACTATTCCACATTGTTTCAAATGTACACCAAACTCGTAACTCAAATATTCTCCTCCACGATCAGATCGTAGGAATTTTATTTTCTTGTTACGATGATTTTCAACTTCACTCTGAAATTCTTTGAACTTTTCAAATGTTTCAGACTTGTGTTTCATTAAGTAGATATACCCATATCTGCTTAAGTCATCTGTGAAGGTGAGAATATAACGATATCCGCCACGAGCCTCAACATTCATCGGACCACATACATCTGTATGTATGATTTCCAACAAATCTGTTGCTCTCTCCATAGTACCGGAGAACGGTGTTTTTGTCATCTTACCCATAAGGCACGGTTCGCAAGTACCAAGTGATTCATAATCAAGTGGTTCCAAAAGCCCATCAGTATGGAGTTTCTTCATGCGCTTTATACCGATATGACCTAAACGGCAGTGCCACAAATAAGTTGCACTATCATTATCAATTCTGCATCTTTTGGTTTCAACACTATGAATATGTGTGTCACTACTATTGAGATTTAATAAGAATAGACCACTCTTTAAGGGTGCATGACCATAAAAGATATTACTCATGTAAATAGAATAACCATTATTCTCTGATTTAAATGAATAACCGTCTCGCATCAAACAAGATCTAGATATAATGTTCATGCTTAACCCTGGCACCAAATAACAATTATTTAGGTCTAATAATAATCCCGAAGGTAGATGTAGAGGTAGCGTGCCGACTGCGATCACATCGACTTTGGAACCATTTCCCACGCGCATCGTCACCTCGTCCTTAGCCAATCTTCGCTTAATCCGTAGTCCCTGTTTCGAGTTGCAAATATTAGCAACAGAACCAGTATCAAATACCCAGGTGCTACTGCGAGCATTAGTAAGGTACACATCAATAACACGTATATCACATATACCTTTGTTCACCTTGCCATCCTTCTTATCCGCCAAATACTTGGGGCAGTTCCGCTTCCAGTGACCAGTCTGCTTGCAGTAGAAGCACTCAGTTTCAGGCTTAGGTCCAGGTTTGGGTTTCTTCTCTTGAGTAGCAACTTGCTTGCTGTTCTTTTTGAAGTTCCCCTTCTTCTTCCCTTTGCCCTTTTTCTTGAAACTAGTGGTCTTGTTGACCATCAACACTTGATGCTCCTTCTTGATTTCTACCTCCGCAGCTTTTAGCATTGCGAAGAGCTCGGGAATAGTCTTATTCATCCCTTGCATATTATAGTTCATCACGAAGCTCTTGTAGCTTGGTGGCAGTGATTGGAGAATTCTGTCAATGACGCAATCATCTGGAAGATTAACTCCCAATTGAATCAAGTGATTATTATACCCAGACATTTTGAGTATATGCTCACTGACAGAACTGTTCTCCTCCATCTTGCAGCTATAGAACTTATTGGAGACTTCATATCTCTCAATCCGGGTATTTGCTTGAAATATTAACTTCAACTCCTGGAACATCTCATATGCTCCATGACGTTCAAAACGTCGTTGAAGTCCCGATTCTAAGCCGTAAAGCATGGCGCACTGAACTATCGAGTAGTCATCAGCTTTGCTCTGCCAGACGTTCATAACATCTGGTGTTGCTCCAGCAGCAGGCCTGGCACCTAGCGGTGCTTCCAGGACGTAATTCTTCTGTGCAGCAATGAGGATAATCCTCAAGTTACGGACCCAGCCCGTGTAATTGCTACCATCATCTTTCAACTTAGCTTTCTCAAGGAACGCATTAAAATTCAACGAAACAACAGCACGGGCCATCTATCTACAATCAAACATAAACAAGCAAGATACTATCAGGTACTAAGTTCATGATAAATTTAAGTTCAATTAATCATATTACTTAAGAACTCCCACTTAGATAGACATCCCTCTAATCTCTAAGTGATCACGTGATCCAAATCAACTAAACCATAACCGATCATCACGTGAGATGGAGTAGTTTTCAATGGTGAACATCGTTTATGTTGATCATATCTACTATATGATTCACGCTCGACCTTTCGGTCTCCGTGTTCCGAGGCCATATCTGCATATGCTAGGCTCGTCAAGTTTAACCTGAGTATTCTGTGTGCAACTGTTTTGCACCCGTTGTATTTGAACGTAGAGCCTATCACACCCGATCATCACGTGGTGTCTCAGCACGAAGAACTTTCGCAACGGTGCATACTCAGGGAGAACACTTATACCTTGATAATTTAGTGAGAGATCATCTTATAATGCTACTGTCAATCAAAGCAAGATAAGATGCATAAAAGATAAACATCACATGTAAAAATATAAGTGATATGATATGGCCATCATCATCTTGTGCTTGTGATCTCCATCTCCGAAGCACCGTCATGATCACCATCGTCACCGACAAGACACATTGATCTCCATCGTAGCATCGTTGTCGTCTCGCCAACTTATGCTTCTACGACTATTGCTACCGCTTAGTGATAAAGTAAAACATTATAGGGCGATTGCATTGCATACAATAAAGCGACAACCATACGGCTCCTGCCAGTTGCCGATAACTCAGTTACAAAACATGATCATCTCATACAATAAAATTAGCATCATGCCTTGACCATATCACATCACAACATGCCCTGCAAAAACAAGTTAGACGTCCTCTACTTTGTTGTTTCAAGTTTTACGTGGCTGCTACGGGCTGAGCAAGAACCGTTATTACCTACGCATCAAAACCACAACGATAGTTAGCAAGTTAGTGTTGTTTTGACCTTATCAAGGACCGGGTGTAGCCACACTTGGTTCAACTAAAGTTGGAGAGACTGTCGCCCGCAAGCCACCTATGTGCAAAGCACGTCGGGGAACCGGTCTCGCGTAAGCGTACGCGTAATGTCGGTCCGGGTCGTCTCGTCCAACAATACCGCCGAACCAAAGTATGACATGCTGGTAGGCAGTATGAATTATATCGCCCACAACTCACTTGTGTTCTACTCGTGCATATACATCAAACCATAAAACCTAGGCTCGGATGCCACTGTTGGGGAACGTAGTAATTTCAAAAAATTTCCTACGCACACGCAAGATCATGGTGATGCATAGCAACGAGAGGGGAGAGTGTTGTCTACGTACCCACGCAGACCGACTGCGGAAGCGTTGACGCAACGTAGAGGAAGTAGTCGTACGTCTTCCCGATCCGACCGATCCAAGCACCGTTACTCCGGCACCTCCGAGTTCTTAGCACACGTACAGCTCGATGACGATCCCCGGGCTCCGATCCAGCAAAGCGTCGGGGAGGAGTTCCGTCAGCACGACGGCGTGGTGACGATCTTGATGTTCTACCGTCGCAGGGCTTCGCCTAAGCACTGCTACAATATTATCAAGGTCTATGGTGGAAGGGGGCACCGCACACGGCTAAGAATATGATCACCTGGATCAACTTGTGTGTCTAGGGGTGCCCCCTGCCCCCGTATATAAAGGATCAAAGGGGGGGTGCGGCCGGCCAGGAGGAGGGCGCGCGGAGAGTCCTACTCCTCCGGGAGTAGGACTTCCCCCCCCCAATTCCTAGTTGGAATAGGATTCGAGGGGGAAAGAGGAGAGAGAGAAGGAAGGGGGGGCGGCCCCCTCTCCTTGTCCTAATTGGACTAGGGGGGGAGGCGCGCGGCCCATCCCTGGGCACCCTTCTCCTCTTCCACTAAAGCCCACTAAGGCCCATGTACCTCCCGGGGGGTTCCGGTAACCTCCCGGTACTCCGGTAAAATCCCGATTTCACCCGGAACACTTCCGATATCCAAATATAGGCTTCCAATATATCAATCTTTATGTCTCGACCATTTCGAGACTCCTCGTCATGTCCGTGATCACATCCGGGACTCCGAACAAACTTCGGTACATCAAAATGCATAAACTCATAATATAACTGTCATCGAAACCTTAAGCGTGCGGACCCTACGGGTTCGAGAACAATGTAGACATGACCGAGACACGTCTCCGGTCAATAACCAATAGCGGAACCTGGATGCCATATTGGCTCCTACATATTCTACGAAGATCTTTTATCGGTCAGACCGCATAACAACATACGTTGTTCCCTTTGTCATTCGGTATGTTACTTGCCCGAGATTCGATCGTCGGTATCCAATACCTAGTTCAATCTCGTTACCGGCAAGTCTCTTTACTCGTTCCGTAATACATCATCTCACAACTAACTCATTAGTTGCAATGCTTGCAAGGCTTATGTGATGTGCATTACCGAGAGGGCCCAGAGATACCTCTCCGACAATCGGAGTGACAAATCCTAATCTCGAAATACGCCAACATGTACCTTTGGAGACACCTGTAGAGCACCTTTACCCAATTGGAGACACCTGAAGTTACCGAGAGGGCTCCTCTCGACATCATGAATCCTAATCTCAAATACGCCAACCCAACATGTACCTTTGGAGACACCTGCACACGTTGTTGTGATTTGGTAGCACACAAAGTGTTCCTCTGGCAAACGGGAGTTGCATAATCTCATAGTCATAGGAACATGTATAAGTCATGAAGAAAGCAATAGCAACATACTAAATGATCGGGTGCTAAGCTAATGGAATGGGTCATGTCAATCAGATCATTCAACTAATGATGTGACCTCGTTAATCAAATAACAACTCTTTGTTCATGGTTAGGAAACATAACCATCTTTGATTAACGAGCTAGTCAAGTAGAGGCATACTAGTGACACTCTATTTGTCTATGTATTCACACATGTATTATGTTTCCGGTTAATACAATTCTAGCATGAATAATAAACATTTATCATGATATAAGGAAATAAATAATAACTTTATTATTGCCTCTAGGGCATATTTCCTTCAGTCTCCCACTTGCACTAGAGTCAATAATCTAGATTACACAGTAATGATTCTAACACCCATGGAGCCTTGGTGCTGATCATGTTTTGCTCGTGGAAGAGGCTTAGTCAACGGGTCTGCTACATTCAGATCCGTATGTATCTTGCAAATCTCTATGTCTCCCACCTGGACTAGATCCCGGATGGAATTGAAGCGTCTCTTGATGTGCTTGGTTCTCTTGTGAAATCTGGATTCCTTTGCCAAGGCAATTGCACCAGTATTGTCACAAAAGATTTTCATTGGACCCGATGCACTAGGTATGACACCTAGATCGGATATGAACTCCTTCATCCAGACTCCTTGGCATAATCTCATAGTCATAGGAACATGTATAAGTCATGAAGAAAGCAATAGCAACATACTAAACGATCGGGTGCTAAGCTAATGGAATGGGTCATGTCAATCAGATCATTCAACTAATGATGTGACCTCGTTAATCAAATAACAACACTTTGTTCATGGTTAGGAAACATAACCATCTTTGATTAACGAGCTAGTCAAGTAGAGGCATACTAGTGACACTAAGTTTGTCTATGTATTCACACATGTATTATGTTTCCGGTTAATACAATTCTAGCATGAATAATAAACATTTATCATGATATAAGGAAATAAATAATAACTTTATTATTGCCTCTAGGGCATATTTCCTTCACCTACATCACGGAGATCCCGAGAGAGATTGCAAATCTCCGGCTTTTGCAGGTACTCGACATAGGTGATACTGAAATAGAGGAGCTGCCATCAACTTTTGAACAACTGTGCCAGCTGGTCTATCTGCGTGTTAATACTTGGATAAGAGTACCATATGGATCCGAGAATCTGAAACCTCTACAAGAGTTGAAGTCGGTGATTGTCATGTCCCCATCTGTCCTGCTTGATCTGTCCGGGCTGGCCGAGTTGAGGTGCCTTGATATGAAAGTCATTGAATGGGACAAGAGTTTTGAGGAGCCCTTCCGCCAGTGTCTGTCCAAGCTCATCAACCTCCAAACCTTGAGAGTGAGTGGTTGGATATTGGCCCGGAGTCTGGATGTGGAACTTTATTGTTGTCGGGGCCTCAACAGCTTCAGCGCGTCATAGCAGAGGATAATATGGCCTCTTTAGTGCCAAGATGGATGTCCTCGCTCTCCTCTCTGTCGCACCTTGTGATCTCCTTGTACACACTGGGGGAGGAAGACCTTCATGTCCTAGGTTGCATACCATCCCTCCGTCATCTCGACATGAGTGTGTTCGGAGCCACACGTCGGCAGAGACAAGGATGGCCCGTCATCGATGCTGTTAGCTACCCATTCAGGTGTCTAACAGAGTTGAGATATGCTCACAATGCGGAGGTGGTTTTTGCATCTGGAGCCATGCGAAGCTCCGGATCCTGGAGCTGCATATCGGAGCGCGGGATACCATGCATCAGTCTGGCTATTTTGACTTGGGCTTGGAGAACCTCTGTTCGCTTCAGCAGGTAATTATCGATCTGGAATGTTACGAGGCTCAGCCGGAGGAGATGGAGGCCAGGGAGGCTGCATTCCGTAAAGCGGTCCAGATGAATCCCAACAACCCCACACTCAACTTGAATAAGGTACTGCCTCCGGTCCTTTTTACTCTGCATATAAAAATTGTCTGAAGTCAAACTTTACAAAGTTTGATCATATATATATATATAAAAAAAATATCAACATCTACCATGATAAAGTTATACAACATGAAACTTTAAGTCATGACGCATCTATTAGTATTGATTTCACATTGTGAATGTTGGTATTTTTTCTATAAAGTTGGTCAAACTTTACGAGGCTTGACTTCAGACAAATCTAATATGCAAACTAAAAAGGACTGGAGGGAGTAAATAACTCGATCTAGTACTACTGCTGATCTAATTCTTGAAGCACGTATAGCTACCTGCTACTCCTTCTGTAAATAAATATAAGACGTCTTAGATCATTAAAATAGTGATTTAAAATGTCTTATATTTTTCTATAGAAGGAGTACGTCCTCACTAACTAATTCTCTAACTAATTACCTACTTGCTTTGAAATGTGACACAATTATCACAAATATGTCGTGGATTGAACGATGCTGCTAGTATTTCTGTAGTACTACCATTTAGCTATACCAGCTCACCCGATTGACTACTGATCCTTCAAACATCTTGTCTTTTTTTTTCTCAGTGGTAATGTCCCTTTCCATAGCGCCGGCGATTCATTCCAAGCTACAACTATTACTGAGGCGTGCAATTTGGGATTTGGCATCACAAACTGGTGCAGTACGTTTGAACCTTCGAACTTTGAAGTTCAAAGGATCGTGCCGATGGTCATGCGAAGCCAGGTGATGGCGGTCCATTGCTGCTCATGGAAGCGTAGTGCTGGTTACCTCCTTTGGTGTGATTTGTGTCATGCTTTGTTTGTAATAAGTAGTTATCTTGAAGTGTTATCCACTGCTAGCAGGTTTTTGCCCCGTAGGGGATGTTTCAAATTCGAGCATCTCCAGCGGGTTTCCTGCTAGTGCACCAACTGGATAGCTTGGTATGATTCTGCTTCAATTTCATATCAACTTTTTCCACGGATATCTTTCGGATTTAGTTTGCAAGCGGTAACAAACATCTGAATAGCTTATAGAAGCAAGCAACCGTCAATTTGTTCCCAACACTGGATCCTATTCTAACGATGATAGCAGGCGATGTCAAGCTAGCTAGCATTCATACTTCATGCTTCTCTGTTCCTTGGATTCAGAGTTTTCTATGTGGTCTTCTTATTTTGGAAAATACTCCGTCAGACGAACAACCATGTTTCCACCTAAGAGCATCTCCAGCAGTTTCCATATAAATCATCTCCGATAAAGGGAACTCCAATAGAGGGTTACCGAGCTGCAGCAAGATGGCACAGGCGGCGAGGCAGGAACGGAAGTTTCCGATTGGCTCCTGCCACGGCTTGCAGAATCATCGAGGGAGATACAACTCCCCTTGTTTCTTTTTTTGACCTCTGCAAGGTAAGTTGGGAACTTGGGATACTCCCTCTGTGAGAGGTCTTGCCTGTACTCTGAGAGCCGTGGCCAGGCATTGAAGAGATTGCATTGAATCAAAGTTCAAAATAAACGCTGTATAGTACTAGTTTGCTAAAGACTTGCCGAGGGTTTAAAAATTCATTAAACAAGGACAGGCTTTAAAGTTCGAGTATGAAGATATCTACACCGGCTGGCCAATACCGTTCTATAAGAATGAGAAGATGAACAAAGAAGAAACAAGTATGCTGACCTCCAAACATACTTTGGCTAATGCCATAAGTGTATGCCAAACCACGCAGCTCTAGGATCAAAGATCAGAAATCCCATAGATAACATATACCTTCAACAAAATTGTGTTTCAAGGAAAACTATCTGTAAAGTACACAGCAAGGTCGAAAATGGTGTGCAGCCACGAGACTAGTTCAAACACCTCTGCTCTCTCATCTATCCAGGTTACTTGTGAAGGGCTACCCTCGATTTGTCTCATTCTAGATCCTGAAATGTCTAGCTAGGCCCATCAACCTCAAATCTATTTGTTTTTCTTGGCCTTGTCCTTTGCAAACGCGGTACCCTGCAAGGCAGAACAGAATGGTGTCATATCAATAAGCTTCGGCACCAGACTCAGCTGAATAAAGATATATTGGTGGAGGTCGAATGATACCTCCAGCCACTCGTCCATGTTGGCGTCAGTTGTTCCAGTTCCGAGTTCCACCTTGGGGCCTTTCTTTGTTTTCTACATCACATAAACAAGTATAGAATAAATACACAACACTGAGATGAGTGCTAAATACCAATTATGCATCTCAAAGCATGCGATCCTGCTATATCAGCTACAGGGTCTTAGGGACTCCTAAACAGTCACCAGGAAGTAGCCTGGATTAGCTGTTCAGATGATTCCACAATGGATATCTCATATTTCCAGAAGAAAATGAAAAAAAAAAACTAATGGCACTACAGAAACATAGTGGGGGAATGCAAATGAACAATCTCAAGAGTTCAGCATAGCATATCACTGTCAAATAGAGGATTACCTTCGAGAGCTGTTGCACTTGACCATAAGCCCACAATCCTAGGAGACCAAGAAGTGCAATTCCAAGGGTAATAAGGAACACAGATTCAACACTCAGTAACCCTCCGACCTCAACAACCTCAATGGTGCCATTGTAGAATACGTTCTGGTAAGGGTGCTGATCAATCTCGTACACAATGTAACCAACAAGATCATATGCTCCAGGCTGCAAGGGGACAAGCATCAGACCTTCCAGAAGTAAGAAATGAGCATCTTCTCTTTTTATGAGAGGCATCTTCAGTCTTTAGTTGTTCCAAAGGTAAAGAAAATAGTAAGCTTGAGAATTGAAACCTGCAAGAATTTGCTCACGGCAAATGTATAGGGAAAGGTTGCTTGCACAGAGACAGGAACTGACGCGTTGTAGAAACTCTGCAAGAAAGAAGACATGAAATCTTCAACATTGTAGAATTGGTCTGACTGTTTAAAAACATGCTTGGCTCAGTAAAGTATAAACACATGGCGATCACTTTATGTCCACTCACTCAACTAATGCCATGTTAATAGTTTCAGAAATGAGATTGCCAAATCATAGTAGGATTCAAACATTTCTAGAACCCTTGCTACCCTGCACCCTGCCCACATGTTGACCAGTAGCTCCTTCCACTTCACACACCCTACACCTACTCCACTAGGGGTCACACCCATCCAATCCAGGGCTATAATTATTTCTCAGACTTCTGAAGGTAAAAACAAGTTCTCGAGCAATCAGAATTAAGTAAATGATGACTGAGTAGGACAGTTAAGATGGTCCATAATTGACAAATGAGAGTTTCAGTTACTTCAGCTAGCATAGAACATAACTCAGCAAGCAACAAAACCATATGTTTCCTCACCTGAACTGTAAGGTTTTGTCCATACATTTTGTGATCATAAGGAAGATGCAAGGTTGAATGGACAGCAACAACATTCAAAGTTGATTCACCTGTAAACACAATATACAAGTGTGAGCCCGGTCAACAGGAACTAGCATGGAAATGAAATATTCAGTGCAGAAAATTGTGTTTCTATCAAAAATATGCAGTTTACGTAAGAGTGGCTTTGTAGAAACATACAAGCAAGAATGACAGAGAACTGAAGTACTGAACTACTCAAACAATCTCATACATTGCATACCAACCAAATGTAGATGAATTTGCAGTAAGTTGACATAAAGCAAAAAACAACTGGCAGCACACATGTGCATAAAAGAAAGAGAACCTCCACTGAGTAGTCCCAAGCACACCACAATCCAAGCCTAGTAGTGAATGTAGGTGCTAGAGAAAATAACCGTAAGTTGGAGAAAACAGCATTAGTTACCCTCATTTTGCAGGCCAACCAAAAGCTCAGTTTCTTCACCTGCTGGTACAACTGCAACCAAATAAAAAGATGGGACATATTATTGATTACTGAACTCAAGAAAGATGGGATACAAATTTTCAACATAAATGGTTGCTCTAGAAGTAATTCATATTTTAGTATGTAAATAGTAAATACATACCAAACTCTACTTATATTCATGGAATCTTTTCAGCTCAATAAAAGTAACAAGTTTATGATCTTCTGAAAGTAAAATGAGTGGCAAACATACATGGTCATATCATATTTAATATCAAGACACATAATTCCAGTTGCTTAGAGATGGTGATATAATTCTTATGACTGATCATGAAAGAAGAGGCTTCACAAAATTGCACAATAGAACTTACTTTTCCCAGCGTTTTTGGGGAAGACGCAAACAGTCTCCACACCAGGAGCAGGGCTTAAAGGCTCTTCACTGGAAACCGGAGTATCATCACCCACATATCCTAGATCAGCCCCATCAACAACTTCTTGCATAGCAGCATCTTCCTCAGACTGAGCTCTAGCAACTGTAGGAACAGAATTAACATATCAATCAGTCTAGATGAAACATGAAAGGAAAATGACTTGGGAGCATCCATGCTTGGTAAAAACAGAACACCACGTGAGAGCACTCAAGCTACTAAGTTCGATCTCCTATTCAAAAAAGAGTAAAATAAATTGCAAATTCAAACTGCTTGCTGGGACCAATTAATTTGTCCGTCAACAACGGCCGCCAACATAGCTACGACATTTCACTATGGTAAAAATTAGAACCGAGAAACCATCATATCAATCTACCGCTGAATTGCTAACCATACAGTATAGAGAACACGGAACATTTCAGAAAATGCTACTAAATTCCCACGAAGATTCACTGCCGCAGCATGCAACCACAGATAGAGCATAGCACACATGCGCGCTCAAAATAGCGTCCTCGTTCAAATTTCGCCCCAAACCCCGCACCAACCAAACTGGTCTCGAGTCTCAGCCGGCCGTACCCAAGAGCTCACTCCGCCGCACCGCACCTACGCCGCGCGCTACACCCCGGCGAGCGGACCGATCTAGCCCGCCCGCCCGCTCCAAATACCAGCCAGCTCCGGCGCATCCCCAACCCCATCAGAGCCCGATCGGCTCCAACGTTAGCTCCAGATCGGCGCGCAGCCGGCGGATCTAGCGCCGCCCCGCCGCGGAATTCCCGAGAGTACCAGACAGAGGAGCGGATCTGGGCGGCGGAGACCGGGAGGGGAACGAACGGGGACGCGCGGTTACCTTGGGCGAAGGGGGAGGCGGCGAGGAGGAAGGCGAGGAGGATGGCGGAGAGCCAAACCCTAACCGCCATGGCCGGCTCAGTCAGATCGGATCAGGATGGAGGGAGGAGGTGGTGCTGCTGCTGGTCTCGGTCGCGTGGGTTTTTCCGGGGGGGTGGACGTGGTGTGTCTACTAGTAGGAGGAGCAGAGAGAGGGAGTTGCTGCCCACGCCACGAGGTCCACGGCCTGTAGTGACATGGCAGCCGGTGGCGTCATACCTTGCCGCGTTGGATTTTCCATTTCTTTTTTCCTCGGGTTTGTTGCTTTGGTTTGGCACATTCAATTCGGTGTCAGGGGGTTCGTGATCCGCGCTGTGGACCCTCTGGCAGGTGGGGCCCGCTAGGTCCATCGTGCACATTTTTTCCTATGCAAATACTCCCTTCCTTTTTATTGCTCTGTATATTAACTTTGTTCTAACCCAAATGCTATTATGTTTGGCTAAATTTATAAAAATACTACAAAATTCAATTATTATAATAATTGTATATGATGTGAAATATATTTAATGATGAATTTAATGGCACTAATTTAGTAGCATAAATGCTATTAAATAGATGAAACAGATGAGTACAAAAACATTCGTTATTGTTAATGCTGTATACTCCCTCCGTTCCAAAATAGATGACTCAATTTTGTACTAACTTTAGTATAAAGTTGAGTCATCTATTTTAGAACGGAGGGAGTAGCAAACAATTTCTACATTATCAACATTAAGCTAATAAAATTTATAACAGAAAGTGTGAAAACAGCTCAAATGTTTTGTCATATATGGATGTCATCTGTGCATCACACCTCGAGGGCCACACCAATCTTAAAGCACAAAGGAATGCTGGATTCAACCTTAACTCCAACCCAAGTGGTCAAACATTGCGTGGAGGCACAGCTACGGAAAGACGAGCTCAAGAGAGTTGAAGCGAACATGCACCAATCTATCTATATATGCAAAACATTTCGGTTATTTTTAACAGCACCAAGTAAAAACAGCAGCTGAATTATACCGTTCAGGTCGGAAGGATGAATGGAGCTACGATCATACTCCCTCCGTCCCATAATAGACTTACGTCTTATATTATGGGACGGAGGGAATACATTTCTACGGGTTTCACTATCACAGATAACGGAACAGCAAAGTTCAAACAAAGCATCCCCAAAGTGCTGCGTCGTCTCTTATGGACTTAAGAAACCAACCGGACAAATGCGTCCAGCCTTTGCACTCGCTCAAGATACAACAACTGCCTTGTCAGGGTTGCGATTACGACACACCACGTCTAAGATAACAACACTTCACGATTTAGTTTCGCGACACGAATCACAGACCCCAAAACATTGCATCACCATCTGTTATTCGGGACATCCAGGGATATATGTATTTTCGGCGGCAATATAACTGTAAGTGACATCAGTTGGACAAGTGCAGGTTTCTTATCTGGTGTGTCTGTCTTCCACCAGTTTGGATGGTTCAAATCCATGAACATGCACTCGCTCATCACCTGGAGCTGAACGAGTGGACGTCCTTCTTGTCGACCATAGCACGTAGCCTCAAGTTTTCCTCCATCGCCTTCTGGACCTCGACTTCTTTCTGTGCTTTCTCAGTCTCGAGCTGGTTAGTCCTTCTGGACCTCCGCTTCTTTCTGTGCAAAGGCAGACCAGCAGAAAATCAGACTTCTAGACTTACCCAAGTCTATCTGCATCTTGTTGACCACTACAAATATCAAAAAACAGTTGGGACACGATCGAAGCATAAAACTGCTGCATTTAGGAGAGCGGTGCATTGAATTTGAATCTACTTGAAACATTTTATATGGCAACAGCCTCCCTCAGATGTCAAGTGATAGAACAGTATTAACTATTTTAACCGATGGTTGCAATATATATAGCCAACGTAACTCTAAAAAAGCACATACAAACCTCTACCCAGATCCCTCACAGACAATGAAGTGGGGGAAGAAACTGATAACAAATGTGATACAGAGAGAAATCTAGGCATGACATTTAAGTGCTAATTATAACAGACCATATGGTTGTGTGCCCTAAAGTCCATAGAAAAGATAGGGCCCATTTAGTAAAAAATAAATTGGAATTGCCAACAGAAAATTAAATATATAGTACTAACACAGCATTAGCATCATATATACAACAACAACAACAACAACAACAACAAAGCCTTTAGTCCCAAACAAGTTGGGGATAGGCTAGAGCTGAAACCCATAAGTTCTCGAAACCAACTCATGGTAACTCTGCCTATGTTGTCTCAACATAGCCGGTCCCAAGCCCGGGTAAAGGAGGAGGGTTGTCATAGTCTTGGCGAGCCAACGTCAAAACTCAGCCACTCTTATGGAGATGAAACCCAGAAGAACATTAGCATCATATACTAAGACTATTTTTGTTTTGCATCTCAAAGATACTAATGCTGACCGTGTTACAAACTAGTTCGATGCATAGCTGATTGAATATATTGTTAAGATGGTAATCATGGTAATTACCAGTCTACCAAACTGATGCGTCAAAGTATCATAAGACAATAGAAGCACATCATAACATGCATGCCAGAATTTATGGAATGAATGGTTAGTGCTGCTGCTTTGTTCAAAATTGGGAGGTTGAAATGAACTATTTCTACTCTTCCTTCATCTGCCATTTTCTTATAAGGGTTTTGCAAGGAAAATGAACCTATCACAATACTAGAAACAACATGAGACAGGATGTAATTACTAGAAACAACATGAGACTTGTGAAAGTACCTGTCAAAAATCTTCTCCATTGTCTCAAATTGCTTCTCCGGCGGAAGAAGATTTTCTCTGACATTAACGAGTGTGCTGGCATAAGTTCTGGGCGAGTCAAAGTCATTCTTCACATGATTAAGCTCCTGCTCATTTTCAGCAGTGCGCTGCCTCTGTCATGTGGTCTCCGGCACCATATCTTCAACCCTATGAGATTTCATCCAGCATACCATTTGTACCCACTGCAAATTTCTCCATCTCCTCGACTGTCACCGACATGGACTCAACCTGTGTGGTCTTCCTCCTGATCTCTTCCAACCTAATCCTCACATTCCTTTCTCGATAGCAGTTTCAGACTCAACCACAATCACTCTCTTCACAAGAGACTCTATGACGTCAGTCACCACACGGATGAACTTGAGAATGACTTCATCCACAGAACTGCAGTTTCCATGTGGCAGTTGTCCACACTTAGCATGGAGCCATCAGCCATGGGCGTGTCCAGCCCCTTAACTCCAATCATCAATCTCATTAATATTTCTGATCCCCTTCTTTTTTTATCTTGAAGCAAATATGTGTCACCTCCAATAATCAATTACATTACCACAACAAAGTTAGACCTGGGAAGTCCACAACTAAGTCATCATCACCTTGTGAGCTTACCAGGTCACACGAGGTGAACTATCTTAACATCTCATTTGTTGACTAACTGAGCAGCAAAATCATTGCTTCCAGTTTCTCTATAGGAAACCAGTGCTTTATGTAAAGACTTACTAAACTCGCTGTTTCTGTATGCAAGAAGACCACTTATCCTTCTCATGCCTTCTGACATTCCAGATATCCCATAACAAGTTGACAAATCGATGCAAGTAACAGTGTCCGGTTTTAGCCCTAAAGCATGCATCCGCATGAACAAACTGAAAGCTTTATCCACCTCTCCACAGGAAGCATACACCTTGAAGGCAACATTGTATGCACATGGATCAATTGTCAACTCAGGCTTTGAAAGTTGCTCACAGACATTTAATGCAGCAGCATGCATGCCGGCCATGGAAAACAAGAATGCAAGTATAGCATGCTTGGCAGAACTCCTGCCATCACTGTATGCTGATTCTAACTGCAAAACTTCCTCTGATGAAATATTAATTTTATTCACCACAGAAAATATCATCTGAAAGGTTGACGCATCTGGAAAGATGTTATCTTCCACCATTTTTTGCACCAGCTCTGCACATTCTCTCAAGTTGCCCTTGGCCACATAACATGCCATAACAGCATTATATGCAGCACAGTCAGATAGTAAGCCTGAATTATCTAATTCATGAGCAATCTTAATGGACTCGTTAAGCAAGCCCATGTTCTTGTAGAGAAACATCATGATAATGTATGAAACATCATCTTCCTGATTATTTCTCCTCAAATTGTCAAAGATTGCCTTAGCCTCAATGACCATCCCAAGTTTTGCATACAGGTTTAGCATGGTATTCGAGGCAATGATATCAGGGCCACCATCCATGTTCCTCATCCTTGTATACAAATCCTGCGCTTCCTTCCAGCAATTGATCTTGTTGTAGGCCTTGATAACCGAAGTTAAGACAATATGGTTTGGAGTGATTCCAGATTCTTCCATCAAGTTGCTATAATCCAGTGCCTTCTCCACTTGTCCTGTCTCCGCAAACATATTAATCAGCAAACCATAAACAACCACATTTGGTTCGACACCTGAGGCCTTCATTTCACTGTACAGATCTATAGCTTCAGATGCCAAGGAATTGCGAGAATAAGCTCTCATAACAGCAGAGTATGTCTCACACACCGGTTTAAATCCTGTGTCCTTCATTTTATGCAAGAGCTTCTTAGCTCTGTGTGGAAATCCACCGGCAGAAAACATCTGAATTAAGGAATTGTAAGTGCACTCATCTGGTGAGATGCCAGAGCCCTTCATGTTCTCAAGTAGAGAAATGACTCTATCATATTTTCCTGCCAAACCATAAGCCTTGACCATCACATTATATTCCACTATCTCCCTCTTGCCCCCAATCCCTCTATCACAGTGGAAAATATGCTCGGCTTCTTCCCAAAGATACCTATCTGCATACGCATCCATGATGGCAGCAAAATTCTTGGATGAGACCTCCTTGCCTCTGCAATGCATTTCAAAGAATGCATTTGCCTTATCAAGCAATCCCTGATCAATATACATCTTCATGACAACTGGTATGGACTGTTCATGGATGCTAGTGCCAGACTTGATAATTCCTTCTATCACATCTTCTGCTTCACGCACCAACTTCCTCTCACATAGCACCTGTAGCACAATCCTATAGCTCACAGCATCAGCACATAACCCAATCCTCCCAATTTGATGGTAGTACTTCAAAACTCCCTCCGCATCCCCCATTGACGCAAACAGCGTCATCATCACATTATATGTCCTAATATCTGGAGTGACCCCCCTGACGACCATGTTAGCTAGCAGCGCCTCTGCCTCCTTGACGCTGCCACGTGACCCAAATCCGTAGATCATTGTATTGAACGTGCATACGTCTGGCATAACCTGATAAGCCAGCATGTCCACAAACATGTCCATCGCATCCTTGTGCCTCCCGGCCTTTCCATAAAGATCAATCATCGTGTTATAGGTTTCCACAAGCTTTGGCTTCCTAGGAACTTTCTGAATGCCCAATGCACCAGCAGAATCAAGTTTACCATGAAACACGTCGTCTATCAAGAATTGCATTGGTCCGTGCAAATCAACCGCTCTGTATCCAAGATGAAGAAATTCAACATCGAACCTGCCAATGCACCAGTTATTGAAAAGGACGAGCGCGTCCGTGTAGCGGCCACTGTTCTTGAGGATACGGACGAAGGTGTTCATGGATATCTCGTCGGGGGCAACACCCAGTGCGCGCATGTGCAGGAGAAGCAGGAGGGATTCCTGTGCCGAACCGGCCTTGGCGAGGGCATCGGCGAGGGCGGCGTAGGCTGGATTGGAGGGCCGGATGGCGTCGTCCCGGGACATCATGAGCCAGACGCGGCGGAGCTCGGACCACCGGCGCGCGCGGGCAAGGTGGCGGAGGAGCACGCTGTAGTGGACAGGGTTGGGCGCGTAGCCTGGGAGCGCGCGCACGCGGTCGAACAGGTCGTGGGCGCGGCGCCAGTGACGCTGCCGCGAGAGAAGGGCGGTCTGCTCGCGCGGAGACATGGCGGAGAGGGAGTCCTCGGACGGGTAGAGGGTGGCGGCGGTGGGGTTCCTGGAGACGGTGGAGGTGGTGGCGGGGACGGGGGCGTGGTTGTTGCACGAGAGGGGAGGTGGCGGGGGCAGGCGGGGGAGGTGAAGACGGGACGCGGAGGAGGGAGAAGCGGGGAGGAGGTTGGCGTGTGATCCGGCGGTCGGTGGCTTGCTGTTGCTGGCTCTGGTGACGGTGGTGCCGGCGGCCGGAGGGTAGGGGGCAGCGGAAGCCATGACGGCTTCGGGGAAGAGAGACGGAGAGAGTGAGTTTTTTTTTTACGGGGAGACGAGGGAGAGTTGCGCGTATTTGGTGCACACTTTTCCTATGCAAGTATGGTGTTTAACCTCTAAAACAATACGTATCATTTTTTTTGCTATAAAAAGGGCTGCTCACCCCTCTCATTTCTCACACTCAAGCCCCGTCTCGTTCAAGTTTCAAAAAAAAAAAAACCCGTCTCGTTCCCCACACTTAAACATGGATGATCCCAAGCAGTGCAACCTCCATGTAAGTGATTTATATATTCACATATTCGAGTTTGTCGACCCCACTGTCCACAATACCATCACCTATCCTTCTTTCGACGAGAATACACGGGCACAATCTAACACTCATTCCACTACTGTCAACACTTCCTCCAACATCATCGGCACAAAAAGGGTTCGTCGCAAAAATTCAAAGTGATGAGACTACTTCGTAGTGGGTGGTGTCAAAAGATACAGGGACTTGTATTTCGCAAGGGGAAAGGTGAAACAGTATATTCAGGTGGGTGATTCATCCTTGCCCCTCCTCCCTTGGAATAGAAGTCCCCCACATCCTTTCCACCTAGCTTTAAGCATGTTGATACCACCCATCCACAATTATTTCTTCATTGAAGTAGTCCTAACAATTTGAGGTTTTGCGACAAACCCTTCTTGTACCGATATTGGTGGAGATAGTGCTGGCAGTAGTGGAATGGGTGTCGTATGGTGATTGTGTATTCTTGTCGGAAGAAGGATAGGTGGTGGTATTGTGGGCAGTGGGATTGACAAACTCGGGTATGCGCATATCGAAATTACTTGCATTGAATTGGAACCGGTTGGGATCATCCATGTGTTGAGTGTGGGAAATGAGAGGGGCTTTGAGTGAGAAATGAGAGGGGTGAGCAGCCCTTTTATAGAAAAAAATGACATTTTTGGACCAATTTAGCCCTCTAACGGTCAAATATTTGAAATTCGGTGCTAAGCGGACACTAAACCCCTCTAAACCGTCCCAAACCCCATCCCCCTAAACCTCTCATGGTCCCCTCGCTCCTCCCTGCAACGTCTCTCTATTTGTGTGTGTCTCCCTCTCTCTTGCCTGACATGCGCACAAGACAAGTGAGTGAGACACTCCTCGCAACAACTCTCTCTCCCTCGCTAACGTGCCAGACGGGCCGGTCATGTCATGTCGGGTTGGGCTAGCATACGTGCCTGACCAGGTAACTCAAGCACGCCCCTATCTGGCCAGTGTCGGGCACTACCCTTTAATCTGTGTGCCATGCCAACTCATCACGAGACGGGTGATAACCCACAAGTATAGAGAATCGCAACAGTTTTCGAGGGTAGAGTATTCAACCCAAATTTATTGATTCGACACAAGGGGAGCCAAAGAATATTCTCAAGTATTAGCAGCCGAGTTGTCTATTCAACCACACCTGGAAACTTAATATCTGCAGCAAAGTATTTAGTAGCAAAGTAATATGATAGTAGTGGTAACGGTAGCAAAAGGTAACAGTAGCAAAAGTAATGTTTTTGGAATTTTGTAGTGATGATAGCAATAGCAACGAAAAAGTAAATAAGTGAAGGACAATATATGGAAAGCTCGTAGGCAATGGATCGGTGATAGAGAATTATGCCGGATGCGGTTCATCATGTAACAGTCATAACCTAGGGTGACACAGAACTAGCTCCAATTCATCAATGTAATGTAGACATGTATTCCGAATATAGTCATACGTGCTTATGGAAAAGAACTTGCATGACACTTTTGTCCTACCCTCCCGTGGCAGCGGGGTCCTAGAGGAAACTAAGGGATATTAAGGCCTCCTTTTAATAGAGTACCAGACCAAAGCATTAACACATAGTGAATACATGAACTCCTCAAACTACGGTCATCACCGGTAAGTATCCCGATTATTGTCACTTCGGGGTTAACGGATCATAACACATAATATGTGACTATAGACTTGCAAGATAGGATCAAGAACTCTCATATATTTGATGAAAACATGTTAGGTTCAGATCTGAAATCATGGCACTCGGGCCCTAGTGACAAGCATTAAGCATGGCAAAGTCATAGCAACATCAATCTTAGAACATAGTGGATACTAGGGATCAAACCCTAACAAAACTAACTCGATCACATGATAAATCTCATCCAACCCATCACCGTCCAGCAAGCCTACGATGGAATTACTCACGCACGGCGGTGAGCATCATGAAATTGGTGATGGAGGATGGTTGATGATGACGATGCCGACGGATTCCCCTCTCTGGAGCCCCGAACGGACTCCAGATCAGCCCTCCCGAGAGGTTTTAGGGCTTGGCAGCGGCTCCGTATCGTAAAACGCGATGAATCCTTCTATCTGGGTTTTTTCTCCCCGAAAGCAAATATATAGAGTTGGAGTCGAGGTCGGAGGAGCTCCAGGGGGGCCACGAGGTAGGGGGTGCGCCCTAGGGGGGCAGGCGCGCCCCCACCCTCGTGGCTAGGGTGTGGGCCCCCTGGTCTTCATCTTTTGCAAGGATTTTTTATTATTTCCGAAAAGATGTTCCGTGAAGTTTCAGGTCATTTCAAGAACTTTTGTTTCTACACATAAATAACACCATGGTAATTCTGCTGAAAACAGCGTCAGTCCGGGTTAGTTCCATTCAAATCATGCAAGTTAGAGTCCAAAACAAGGCCAAAAGTGTTTGGAAAAGTAGATACGACGGAGACGTATCAACGGGCACGCGAGCTATTGGGTTGGCACGCCAGGACCAACCCATTTGGCCACGTTTGGGTGACACGCATTCTGATCAATCGTGAGTTAAGTCTATTTTTTCTTAGTTATTACAATTACAGATGAACACTTCTACATCGAAAATTGAAGAACTGAAATGAACTGAGTTGACATATATTCTTCATTTATTAGGTTTATGGTGATTTGGTGTTTAGCTGTTTGTGAACATGTGTATTAATGATTTCTATCTTACATAAACCGAATTGACCATCAAACCACATACACAAATATGGACCTCACTTTTCTCTAGCTTCCCTACTTTGCTGGCACGTTCAGACATAGCCCTAGGCATACAATTCATGGATCCCATACAACCCTATTCACTCGTGCATCAATCTCTCTCCTTGCACCAGTTTTTGTGCCCAAAAAGATTCCCTCTCAACCTAGTCATCTCTCAACCTTGAGGTCAGATATACTGCCACGAGGCCTAACTACAACTACTCTTCGACGTGTGCTCATGTTGGCTTGGATCTCCAGCGCCAGATCTTTCTATTCTAGCTCTCCCCCAACGCTAGCACGACGTGGGTCTTCCACTGTGAATCCATTGCCTAAGGAGCCTGACGGGGAAGACGCAGAAAGCGGTGACCCGACGCTCGGCTGAGATTAGAACCGGCAAGTTGGCGTCACCTCCTCACAAACGCATGAAGCAGAAAACCAATTTACCCCTCCCCTGCCAGCTAAATATCCCACACGCGTTGGAGGCCCTATTCACTATGTAACATGTCGAAGGACGTCTAAACATGCACTCCTCATAACACTCGCTTTGGTTGGCTGGCCAGTCATCCTATTGGGCCTTAACCCATTCGCAGAAGCGAAGGAAAAAAAGCGGAAGGAAAACTTAAAAAGTAAAGCAAATGTTTTAAATGTTTCAATAAAATAAAAATATTCATAAATTTTAGAAAATATTTTAAAAATAAAAAATGTCTATGGATATTGAAAAATGCTCGTAAATTAAACATGTTTGTGGATTTTTTTTTGCTAATTTAAAAATGCTCATGAATTAAAAAAATGTTACCATATTTCAAAAGAAGTTCTCTGATTTTCAGAAGTGTTAACACATTTTCGAAAATATTCACGGATTTTAAAATGTTCATGAATTTAAAGATTTGTCTATAGATCATCGTAGGAGCTCCACGTTCATGTATGAATAGGCCTAGTCACAGCCCACAACATAAGCATTCCTTGACCCGTGAGGCCACAAATGCAAAAGGTACCTCGATGAATCGAGATTTCATTTCTACGGAGCCTAGTAACTTTAGATTAAAAGGGTTGGGTGCGCTTCGATGCGTTTATGGTGTTGTTGAGATTTCATCAAAATAAAAATTGGTTTGACGTGTGAGGAAGATGATGAAGTGTGTTTTCTTTTCTTTTTTTATAATGTGTTGTGTAGTGGGCTTTTTTGGCGTTGTGATTATGTGTTATATGCTAATCAAGCAATACTTATGTGAAGAAGTTATTTGTGTTCGTAACCGCATGTACTATATTTGTGCTATAATGTCATATGTTGGCGCTTCTTTTTTTAGATGGTGAGAGGGTGCACATGCCTGATGTGTTTTTACGCCGATTAACTTGGTAAATCATTGACCCAGTCAAAATTGTGAATAAAATCCATAATTGAATACCTCAACTGAGTGAGAGAGCCTGTTAAGAGATAGTTGATCCGGTCAAAATCATGAACCAATAGGGAACATAGTGAATTAGATGATATGCATACAAAACCCAAAACTGCAACATAATTGTTACTATGTACTAGTAAGTATGCACGTGCAACGCACGTATCATAGAGTTATGAAATAGAGAGAAAATTGGATCGCGGGAAGGGGAGCGATGGCATAAGTGTCGAGGGAGGAGGATTGATTATTGCGGCGGCCATGCCTATAGGTTCCCTTGGTATTTCCAGGTTAATTTTAGTGACTCCTTTGATTATGTTGGACTATTGTAGAAAAGATTATTGGGAACTTTTTTTGTGTGTAAAATAGGTAATCAATAATTGAAAAGCATGTCCGTGCTGGATGGAAGAGGTAAAAGAAATTTCCAAGGTAAGACCTGAAGCTTCCTTGAACTAAATATTGGTTATGTAAGCAGTCGAAGTTAGCATCTAGTGTGTCAGTTATGCACTCTGAAGAATGTAAATCTTTGAACTTGTCTATCAAGTCAAGGATACATAATCCAACTATTGACATACTTTATAAAATCTGTCAGAACACTATCTATAGTAAATATAGCGAAAGCAAACACATGTAAGCCCAATGTTTGAAAATGTCAAACTGTGTACAAGTCAATTTTACACTAAAAGTAGAAATAAATTTTATGCACTGTAAATGACTCTGAAAATGTCAAACTATGTACAAGTCAATTTTACACTAAAAGTGGAAATAGATTTTATGCATTGTAAATGACAAAATCTACCAACAAAGCTTAAAGGCATTGACTGGCACTATATATTTGTGAACCGAACATGACATAAACTGGCAATATAACCTCACGCCAAAGTTTGGAAATAAATATGATGGTACATGACATTAACATTAAAAGTAATGTTAAAGAAATTTCAAGCCATCTGACAAAAATAGAATATCACATTAACCAACAGTCTACCCTGTTTTTCACTCTAATTCAAGGGAAATAAACATGTTTTTTACTCCTAATGTGCTTGCTCCTTTTCAGTGGCAAAATAATTTCACTCCTTAAGATAAGTGTTGGAAACATGCACATCTTATTTGACACCTCAACAAGCAATTGGATTGCTTCCAGTATTATAAGGACCAAAGGTCATGAAATATCAGTGTGAATCCCATATCACATCAAATTGGATTTTCCCTTTCATATCTGCATTGTGTAAAGTTGGATCAGATTGTAGTATTTATATGTAATTTAGCAAAAGTTCTACCAAGCCATTAACTATAGAATCCATATTTATTTCTTAGGTAAACATTGATATTACTTAGGAGTGAAAGACATATGCTAAGTATGGGGCTCTGCTCGTACCACAGTACCACGTACGAACCAGCTGCACCGAGCTTAATTACTATTGTTCCGCTTGTTGCGAAGGGATTCCCATCTTAACTGGATGGAGATTACGTATGTGGCGTACGAATTCGCTGGCCTGGATCAATCGGGTGGATCCGCTACTTAGCGGGTGGTACGTCCAATCTCCCCACAGCGGGCATGCGATTAAATGGAGCTGCGATAGGATCAGGCTTTAATTATTTGCCTGGCACTGATCAGGAATTTTGTTCCTCGAAAATGGATTTGATCCAGGATGAATTGATGGTCAATCTCTGAACCCCAGTTCCACACAAGTTTGAGTAATTAACAGTACATGCGAAGGCATAGGAGACGTGCTCATACCTGTCCTGGCCGCGTAGCGCTGCAGGCCCACGTCACTGTCGTTCCTCAGGACGAGAAGACCGGGAGAGTCAAACCAAGAGTCGAGCCGTCGAAGACGACGAACACTCAAACTGGTGAACAAAAAAAAAAGAAATGACGGAAGTCAAGAACGATCAGAATCAAGGTCAAGGTCTGATCGATCCTGTGATGCAAACAAACAGGGAAAGGAGCGCTTTGGTTTCCACGTTATTCTCTGCCTACATGCGAACATGGGCCAGACCTTTTTCTTTTTTCCTTCTATGTATGCAATACACAAGGCTGAGTTTCAAAAAATAACATGATGATGTAGATCATGGTAATTATTGCTAATTGATATTTTTCCTTCTATGTACGCAGCATACAATGCTGAGTTTCAAAAAAAAATATGATGGCGTAGATCATGGCAATTCTTGCTAATTGATATGATTAAAATAGGCCCAGGTTGGAGCGAGATCGTGGTAATTATTGCGTAATTATGATGGCGTAGATCATGATAATTATTGCTAATTGATTATGATAAATGATGTGATACAACATTGAGGCAATCTGGTCCATTGAGAGATGGCGGATGTATGGCTGAGATGTAATGTTTCTGCCACAACTCGATTGTTTAACAGTAGTATAGATTTAACACTACTTATTTAAGAAGTTAGTGCTATTTTAGAACTATTTGTTGAGACTATGACAATGTTTGTACCAAATTATACTATATAGTGTAAATTTTCATAATTTCTGAACCGTAGCACCCTCAATGCAGAGATACTAGTAGGTCTGCCACTCACAGAACCATTCGTTGATGTTAATGTCGTTTTGTAGCAGAACCATTCCTTGATGTTAATGTTGTTTAGAGCAACTTCAAGAGTACCCCTAAAAAACGTCCTATTTTACGGGATGGCTGTATAATTTATGGGAAGTTTTTGGATAGGCACTTTTCTCAGTTCCGTAAACATCGTCCCATAAAATCTTTATTTTTCTATTTTCAGTTTAAAAACTATAGCAAATAGGACCCACATGTCAGTGATAGAGATCGTGACGACGAGCGATGGCGGCGCACCGGCAGCACACGGGAGGGGCGGCCGTGGCGACCACCGTGGCGGTGGCGGTGACGGCGTGTGGCGTCAAAGCGGCGGTGGCGGCCAGCCCTGCGGGCAGGGCAGGGCAGGCGGAGCTGCGGCAGCGGTAGTGGCTGTAGAGAGAATATTTTGTGCAACTCAATTGTATTCCAGGGAGTCGGTCACAATAAATACACATGATGTCTTGCGTGACAAGGAAACTAATCCTATCATATCTCTCGGAGTCAACTATACAAGGCTAGAGAAGATAGGAATAGCAATACAAATATGTCACGTTCAACACCCCACCCCCTCCCCCGCAGTTGAAGCGTCGGCGTCGGCGATGCAAAGACTGGAACGGAACTCCTGGAATGCAGAGGTTGGATGCCCCTTGGTCATAATGTCGGCAAACTGTTGGGTGGTCGGTACATAAAGAACACGAAGCCGACCCAACTGAACCTTCTTGCGAACGAAGTGAACATCAAGTTCAATGTGCTTGGTGCGCTTATGCTACACCATATTCGCCGCGAGATAGGTGGCCGAAACATTATCACAAAAAACCACTGTAGCTTTCGGGATCGAGACCCAAAGTTTGCCAAGTAGTTGACGTAACCAACATGTCTCGGCAACAACGTTGGCAACGGCACGGTACTCAGCCTCAGCACTCGAGCGGGAGACTGTGGGCTGCCGCTTAGAGGACCATGAGATGAGAGAGTCGCCGAAGAAGACACAATATCCCGACGTAGATCGTCGAGTGTCGGGGCAACCGACCCAATCCGCATCAGTGTAAGCAAACAGCTCGGTGGAGGCGGAGGCGCGAAGACGAAGACCGAATGTCGGTGCGCCACGAATGTACCGGAGAATGCGATTGACCAAAGACCAGTGAACATCACGAGGCAAGTGCATGTGCAGGAAAACCTGCTGCACAGCAAACTGAATGTCTGGTCTGGTGAGCGTGAGGTACTGAAGAGCACCAACAATACTGCAGTAGAGAGCGACATCCGTGGCAGGTTGTCCAGCAGTGGCTGAGAGCTTCGGCTTGGCCTCAGCAGGAGTGGGAGCAGGTTTGCAATCGGTCATACCAGCATGATTCAAGAGATCAAGAGCATACTGTCCTTGATGAAGAAAAAACCCAGAAGTGTCACGTCGCACATTGATGCCGAGGAAGAAGTGCAGGGCGCCCAAGTCCTTAAGCCAAAACTCAGAACCAAGACGGCCAATGATGTCGCGAAGTAAGTCCGCACGAGAGGCGGTGATGACAATATCGTCAACATATAGAAGAAGCATGGCAACATGATCAGCTCGATGAAGCACAAATAGCGACGCGTCGGAGGTGGTGCTGCAAAAACCGAGAGCAGTGAGGAATGCTGCAATGCGTTGATACCACGCACGGGGCGCCCACTTCAGACCGTAGAGAGACCGTGATAGCAGGCAAACATCGTCAGGCCGAGTGGGATCGACAAAACCAGTAGGCTGCTGACAGAGAACATGCTCCTGAAGATGACCATAGAGGAAAGTGTTGTTGATGTCGAGCTAATGAATAGGGCAGTGCCGAGATGCGGCGAGCTGAAGAACAACACGAGTCGTAGCGGGTTTGACGATCGGGGAGAAGGTCTCCGAGAAGTCGACACCGGCACGTTGTGCAAAACCTTGAACAACCCAATGGGCCTTGTACCTGTCCAGAGAGCCATCAGGAAGAAGCTTATGCCAAAATACCCACTTGTCGGTGATGATGTTGGCCCCAGGGGAGCAAGGGACCAACGTCCAGGTCCGGTTGGCGATGAAAGCATCCTACTCAGCACACATAGCCGCTAGCCAGTGCGGATCACTCAGTGCAGAACACACCGAGCGTGGTACTGGAGAGATGACCGTGACACTGAGATCGTGATAGCGAGGGTTCGGTTGATGGATCCCGTCTTTAGCATGCGTCGCCATGGAGTGATGAGGCGGCGGAGGCGGGGGACGAGCCCATCGTCGACGCGGAGGCACAACCAAGGAAGAGGACGAAGGCATGGCCACGGGAGAAACCGCGGGTGAGGCGGTGGTCGAGGCCTCAGGCGAGACCGCAGACGGCGGCGTCAAGGCCGCCGGTGGCGAAGAGGCATCCGCGGAGGAGACCGCGGGTGACGGCGACATGACCGCGGGCGAGGCCGCGGGTGGCGGAGATGAGACCACGGTCGAGGCGGACAAGTCAGCAGGCGAGGCCACAGGCGACGCGGGGCGGGCAAGGCCGCCGCCAACGTGGGTGCGGTCAAAGCGGTAGAGGGCCCGGCCAAGATACCGCCTGGACCAGGCCAGCGAGGGCTGATACATCTCCAATGTATCTATAATTTTTGATTGCTCCATGCTATTATATTATCTATTTTTGATGTTAATGGGCTTTATTTTACACTTCTATATCATTTTTGGGACTAACCTATTAACCGTAGGCCCAGCCCAAATTGATGTTTATTTTGCCTATTTCAGTGTTTCGCAGAAAAGGAATATCAAACGAAGTCCAAACGGAATGAAACCTTCGGGAACGTGATTTTCTCAACAAACGTGATCCAGGAGACTTGGAGTGGGCATCAAGAAACAATCGAGGAGGCCACAAGGCAGGGGGGCGCCTACCCCCCTGGGCGCGCCCTCCACCCTCGTGGGCCCCTCGTTGCTCCACTGACCTACTTATTCCTCCTATATATATCCACGTACCCCCAAACATCCAGGAGCACCACGAAAACCTAATTCCACCGCCGCAACCTTCTGTACCTGAGAGATCCCATCTTGGGGCCTTTTCCGGAGCTCCGCCGGAGGGGGGCATTGATCACGGAGGGCCTCTACATCAACTCCATGGCCTCTCCGGTGATGTGTGAGTAGTTTACTTCAGACCTTCGGGTCCATAGTTATTAGCTAGATGGCTTCTTCTCTCTCTTTGGATCTCAATACAAAGTTCTCCTCGATCTTTTTGGAGATCTATTCGATGTAATCTTCTTTTGCGGTGTGTTTGTCGAGATCTGATGAATTGTGGGTTTATGATCAAGTTTATCTATGAACAATATTTGAATCTCCTCTGAATTCTTTTATGTATGATTGATTTATCTTTGCAAGTCTCTTCAAATTATTGATGTCTACTACACGACCTTCATCTTGTAGACGTTGTTGGGCCTCCAAGTGCAGACGTTTGTAGGATAGTAGCAAATTTCCCTCAAGTGGATGACCTAAGGTTTATCAATCCGTAGGAGGCGTAGGATGAAGATGGTCTCTCTCAAGCAACCCTGCAACCAAATAACAAAGAGTCTCTTGTGTCCCCAACACACCCAATACAATGGTAAATTGTATAGGTGCACTAGTTCAGCGAAGAGATGGTGATACAAGTGCAATATGGATAGTAGATAATGGTTTTTGTAATCTGAAATTATAAAAACAGCAAGGTAACAAGTAATAAAAGTGAGCGTAAAGGGTATTGCAATGCTAGGAAACAAGGCCTAGGGTTCATACTTTCACTAGTGCAAGTTCTCTCAACAATAATAACATAGTTGGATCATATAACTATCCCTCAACATGCAACAAAGAGTCACTCCAAAGTCACTAATAGTGGAGAACAAACGAAGAGATTATTGTAGGGTACGAAACCACCTCAAAGTTATCCTTTCTGATCGATCTATTCAAGAGTTCGTAGTAAAATAACATGAAGCTATTCTTTCCGTTCAATCAATCATAGAGTTCGTACTGGGATAACACCTTAAGACACAAATCAACCAAAACCCTAATGTCACCTAGATACTCCAATGTCACCTCAAGTATCCGTGGGTATGATTATACGATATGCATCACACAATCTCAGATTCATCTATTCAACCAACACAAGAACTTCAAAGAGTGCCCCAAAGTTTCTACCGGAGAGTCAAGACGAAAACGTGTGCCAACCCCTATGCATAAGTTCACGAGGTCACGGAACTCGCAAGTTGATCACCAAAACATACATCAAGTGGATCACATGATATCCCATTGTCACCACAGATAAGCACATGCAAGACATACATCAAGTGTTCTCAAATCCTTAAAGACTCAATCCGATAAGATAACTTCAAAGGGAAAATTCAATCCATTACAAGAGAGTAGAGGGGGAGAAACATCATAAGATCCAACTTAATAGCAAAGCTCGCGATACATCAAGATCGTATCACCTCAAGAACACGAGAGAGAGAGAGAGAGATCAAACACATAGCTACTGGTACATACCCTCGGCCCCGAGGGGGAACTACTCCCTCCTCGTCATGGAGAGCACCGGGATGACGAAGATGGCCACCGGAGAGGGATTCCCCCCTCCGGTAGGGTGCCGGAATGGGTCTAGATTGGTTTTCGGTGGCAACGGAGGCTTCTAGCGACGGAACTCCCGATTTATTCTGTTCCCTGATGTTTTTAGGGTATATGGACATATATAGGCGAAAGAAGTCGGTCAGAGGAGCCACGAGGGGCCCACGAGGGTGGGGGCGCGCCCAGGGGGTAGGGCGCGCCTCCCTGCCTCGTGCCTCCCTCGAAGCTTCCGTGACGTCTACTCCAACTCTCCTAGATTGCTTCCGTTCCAAAAATAAGTTCCGTGAAGTTTCAGGTCAATTGGACTCCGTTTTATTTTCCTTTTCTGCGATACTCTAAAACAAGGAAAAAACAGAAACTGGCACTAGGCTCTAGGTTAATAGGTTAGTCCCAAAAATCATATAAAATAGCATATAAATCCATATAAAACATCCAAGGTTGATAATATACTAGCATGGAACAATCAAAAATTGTAGATACGTTGGAGACGTATCAAGCATCCCCAAGCTTAATTCCTGCTCGTCCTCGAGTAGGTAAATGATAAAAACAGAATTTTTGATGTGGAATGCTACCAAACATATTTATCCATGCAGTTCTTTTTATTGTGGCAAGAATATTCAGATCCATAAGATTCAAGACAAAAGTTTAATATTGACATAAAAACAATAATACTTCAAGCATACTAACAAAGCAATCATGTCTTCTCAAAATAACATGGCCAAAGAAAGCTATCCCTACAAAATCATATGGTCTGGCTATGCTCTATCTTCATCACACAAAATATTTAAATCATGCACAACCCCGATGACAAGCCAAGCAATTGTTTCATACTTTTGATGTTCTCAAACTTTTTCAATCTTCACGCAATACATGAGCGTGAGCCATGGACATAGCACTATAGGTGGAATAGAATGGTGGTTGTTGAGAAGACAAAAAAGGAGAAGATGGTCTCACATCAACTAGGCATATCAACGGGCTATGGAGATGCCCATTGATACGTCTCCAACGTATCTATAATTTTTGATTGCTCCATGCTATTATATTATCTATTTTGGATGTTAATGGGCTTTATTTTACACTTCTATATCATTTTTGGGACTAACCTACTAACCGGAGGCCCAGCCCAAATTGCTGTTTTTGCCTATTTTAGGGTTCCGAAGAAAAGGAATATCAAACGGAGTCCAAAACGGAATGAAACCTTCGGGAATGTGATTTTCTCAAAAAACGTGATCCAGGAGACTTGGAGTGGGCGTCAAGAAATGATCAAGAAGGGCACGAGGCAGGGGGCGTGCCTACCCCCCTGGGCGCGCCTGTGACGCCCCCGATTTGACCGTACACTAATCATACACGCAAATGTGTATGATCAAGATCAAGGACTCACAGTAAGATATCACAACACAACTCTAGACACAAATTAAAACAATACAAGCTTTATATTACAAGCCAGGGGCCTCGAGGGCTCGAATACATAAGCTCGAATACACAAGAGTCAGCGGAAGCAACAATATCTGAGTACAGACATAAGTTAGACAAGTTTGCCTTAAGAAGGCTAGCACAAAAGCAACAACGATCGAAAAGGCAAAGCCTCCTGCCTAGGAGCCTCCTAACTACTCCTAGTCGTCTGCGGTCTTCACGTAGTAGTAGGCATCCTCCGGGTAGTAGTAGTCATCAGTGGTGTCGTCTGGCTCCTGGGATCCGTCATCTGGTCGCAACAACCGGGTAGGGGAAAAAGAGGTAGCAAAGCAATCGTGAGTACTCATCCAAAGTACTCGCAAGACTTACATCAGAGCTAAACCAAGTATGCATCTGTATCAAAGGAAATGGGCTATATCTGTGGACTAAACTGCAGAATGCTAGAAGGGAAGGGGAAATCCTAGCCTATCAAAGACTAGCATCTTCTGGAAACCACCATCTTGCAGCAACAGGAGGGAGTAGAGTAGCATAAAGTAAAGTAGTAGAAGTGTTATCAACCTCGGCCAGAGATCCTTTCTCGACTCCCTGCGAGAAAGCAATCCCAGAGCCATACTATCCAGTTATCATCACAATCCAATTCTCATCACCATCCGTTTCTCATCACAAGTATCCAGTTCTAGTTGTATCGACCGGGATACAACTCCAAGTGTCCGTTACCGTAGGACAGGCTATCGAGAGATGTTTTCTTCCCTGCAGGGGTGCACCAACTTACCCACCACGCTCGATTAACTCCGGCCGGACACACTTTCCTGGGTCATGCCCGGCCTCGGCCAAACAATACGCCGCAACCTGACCTAGGATTAATAGAGAGACCAGCACACCGGACTAAACCTATGCCCCCAGGGGTCATGGGCCATCTCCCCGGGAACTCCTACACGTTGCGTACGCGGCCGGTGAGCAGACCTAGCTACCTCCTTCAACAAGGCAGGAGCTTACGCAGTCCAACTCGGCGCGCGCCGCTCAGTCGCTGACGTCTATTAAGCTTCGGCTGATGTATACGACGCAGAACGCCCATACTATGCCCACGTGATGGTTAGTGCTATCAGGCCATAGGCCCTCGGATCAAATATCCAAATCATAGTGGATTAGGAACGCGCGGTAACGAGCAGAGACTCATGATTGATGTGACCCCGTCGCCCCATCTCGAGTACTTGCGGCAAGGGCTAAGAATGCCCGCCTCGTAAGTATCTCGCGGGCACCTTCCAGGTCAACCTGTCTCCACATCACTCGCAATTAAGCTTGCGCGGGTACCCCTCAGGGTCGACCCATCTTTCCAAGTATCAGGGGTAAAGTCCAAGTATCCGTGTGTCCAAACATCAAGGGGAAAACCCGAGGAATCACCCTCGGTGAATTCCACTCGATGTAATCATCAAGGTGAATGTAAGAGGATCCACCCTCGAGGTTCACACTTGAGGGGTTGCACGACAGAGCCGTATCGGAAGTGGTTAAGGAGGAAATCACCCTCGATGACCATGACCGAATAACTACACTACAGGTTAACAACAGAAGTGCTGAAGAGGTCTCACCCTCGGCACTCGATAGTAACCCAGTAGTGTCGAGCAACTAAGAGGAAACTGATGTGCGGTGTCGGGGCCTGGTCTTCAATCCCGTTGTTCGGGTCTTCGATGATGAAGCAGGGGCAACAGAGACAAGGTGGGGTCACTGATGTATCACTAACCAACCTATACTAAGCAGTTTAGGATAAGCAGATAAGGTATGAAAGCAGGTAACAACAACAGGCTATGCATCAGAGTAGGATCATACAGAAAGCAGTAGTAGTTCTAATGCAAGCATGAGAGGGAAAGAAATGGGCGATGTCGGAATGCTCAAGGGGGGGTTTGCTTGCCTGGTTGCTCTGGCAAGGAGGGGGGTTGTCGTTGACGTAGTCGATCACAAGGGCAGCATCGGTCTCGGGGTCTACCGGAGAGAAGAGGGGGAAGAAACAGTAAATACAGAGCAAACAATGCATCACAAGGCATAACATGACAACAGGCAGAGCTAGGGTTGCCCTAACGTAGCACTACACGTTGCAGACGGAGGGGATAAACATCCAAGGATGAATTCCCGGCGTTAGGTGGATTCCAGACACATGAAAGAGAGGGTACGGTTCCATGTTCAGCATGCTAGGGCATGTGACAGATGAACGGACCACGCATTTGGATTCGTTGGATTTTTCTGAGCAACTTTCATATAGAAAACATTTTCATCCGAGCTACCGTTTAATTACTATGAATTTCTAAAGTTTAAAGCCTTTTCTGGAATTATTCAAATTAATAGAAAAGGAAATATGACATCAGTATGACATAGGTGTGACGTTAGCAGTCAACAGCCGCACTGACCAGGTCAAACCTGACCAGTGGGGCCACCGGGACCCACATGTCAGCCTCTGTGGGTTAACAGTGGATTAGTTTGACTAACAGTAGTAGTTAGGGGCGTGGGCCCCATTAGTCAGCGACTAATTAGTGATTAAACTAATTAACAGATTAATTAGCATTTTGTTTATTTATAAAACCTGTTTAATTAGCGCGGGGCCCACATGTCAGTGGCACTGGGGGCGGCCACGTCAGTGTTGACCCAAGTCAATAGGTCAAAGGGGGCCCCTGCGCCCACCAGGTGGTGCCACGTGGATGCCACGTCGGACACCGACCGGAGATGCGCCGGAGTTGACTCCGGCGAGCCAAACGCGACGGCGCGGCTCAGGAGGGGCACGGATTTCGCGCACAGGGGGTCTGCGGGGTTGTGGCTGGGCGCGTTCGACGCGGCTCGGCGTCGCGCATCGAACGGTGGTGGCCGGAGTGGCTGGAACGGATGAGGGCGAGCGCTTCGAGCTCGCCGGCGGCGAGGTGCTTCGGGCGAGCAACGACAGCGGTGGTACGACGCGAGTTCGGGCTATCCAGAGAGCGGGGCGAGGCCTACGTGCACACGCGAGCAAGATGGGCGCGAGCAAAAGACCAAAAGGTCGCCGGAACAATGTCGGTGACGAGCTACGCGGAGGCGCATCCGGTCGGAGCACGAGGTTGACGCTACAGGGCTCGGCGAGAGCAACGGACGCGCGCGTTGGGCCCCTGGGAACCCCAGCAGCACGATGTGGCGCTCGGCCTCATGTGAAGGCGCCCATGGCCACGGCGCCGAGCTCGTCAGCGGCAACGCGCTCGGGCGATGGTGGGCGAGCTAGCTAGGAGGCGCGCGAGGGCGAATGGAGAGGGGAAGGAGGGGAAGGAGCTCACAACGAGGCTGTAGGGGGACGACAGCGTGCTCGGGGAGGACTCAGTGCAGTGAATCAAGGCGTCGGCGTCGCGATGGCCGGAGAAGGGGATCGGGTCGCCGGCGTTGCTGTGCTGCTCCCCGACTTTGAAAGTGCAACTATCCCTAGGTGGTTTTGGTAATTCATAACAACATATAGCTCATTGAGCTAATGCTATTCCAAGATGATTATTTCAGGAAAGCTCAATGATTGGCATGGCATGGATATGAAAGTGGAACCCTCAAAATGCTAAGGACAATGGATTGGCTCAAGCTCAAAAGCTCAAGACTCTTCACTTCATATTTTAGTGATCCAAGATCACATTGAGTCCATAGGAAAAGCCAATACTATTAAGGAGGGATGAGGTGTTGCTTAATGAGCCTCTTGCTTCATGTGCTTAGTGATATGCTCCAAAACCCTCAACTACTTTCCCATATCCACATATGACCTAAACTCTAAGCCAAACTCGGTCCTACCGATTTTTCCTATCCGGCGCCACCGAGTTTCACTTGTCATTAGCCACTGCCAAAACCCTAGCAATTCGGTTCTACCGATAAGGTTCTCGGTCCCACCGAGATGGGGTTGCAATCTCTCTGTTTCCCTTTCATAACTTTTCGGTTCCACCGAAAGAGCGAATCGTTCCCACCAAGATTGCAATGTAAACTCAGTGTTTCCCCTTTGTAACTTTTCGGTCTCACTGAGTTCCACTCGGTCCCACCGAAAGAGCAAATCGGTCCCACCGAGTTTGCCTGACCAACTCTCTGGTTAGCTAATTACCAAACTCGGTCTCACCGAGTTTGTGTAATCGGTCTCACCGAGATTACGTTATGCCCAAACCCTAACCATATCGGTCCTACCGAGTTGCATGTCAGTCCCACCGAAAATCTAACGGTCACTAGGTTTACTTTTCGGTCCGACGAGTTTTATTTGATTCGGTCCACCGAGATTGGAAAACTGTGTAACGGTTGGATTTTGTGTGGAGGCTATATATACCCCTCCACCTCCTTCTCATTCTGAGAGGAGAGCCATCAGAACACACACATCATTCCTACTCATATGTTTTGAGAGAAAACCACCTACTCATGTGTTGAAATCAAGACATTCCATTCCTCTGCCTTCCCAAGTTGCTTTCCACTCAAATCTTCTTTCCACCAAATCCAAATCCTATGAGAGAGAGTTGAGTGTTGGGGAGACTATCATTTGAAGCACAAGAGCAAGGAGTTCATTACCTACACACCATTTGTTACTTCTTGGAGAGTGGTGTCTCCTAGATTGGCTAGGTGTCACTTGGGAGCCTCCGACAAGATTGTGGAGTGAACCAAGGAGTTTGTAAGGGCAAGGAGATCGCCTACTTCGTGAAGATCTACCGCTAGTGAGCAAGTCCTTCGTGGGCGATGGCCATGGTGGGATAGACAAGGTTGCTACTTCGTGGACCCTTTGTGGGTGGTTGCTTCTTCGTGGACCCTTCGTGGGTGGAGCCCTCCGTGGACTCGCGCAACCGTTGCCCTTGGGTGGAGCCCTGTGTGGACTCGCGCAACCGTTACCCTTCGTGGGGTTGAAGTCTCCATCAACGTGGATGTAGGATAGCACCACCTATCCGAACCACGGGAAAAACATCCGTGTCTCCAATAGCGTTTGAATTCTCCAAAACCTTCCCTTTATATTCTTGCAAGTTGCATGCTTTACTTTCCGCTGCCAATATACTCTTTGCATGCTTGCTTGAATTGTGTGATGATTACTTGACTTGTCCTAAAATAGCTAAAATCTGTCAAGAACTAAAATTGGGAAAAGGTTAAGTTTTTATTTGGTCAAGTAGTCTAATCACCCCCCCTCTAGACATACTTTCGATCCCACAATTGGTATCAGAGCTATGGTCTCCATTTGCTTGATCTCCATAGCTTTTGGTGGTCATAGCCTTGGTTTCACAACCTAGGAGAGTATGGCGTCTAGCGAGGGAAATTATCACCGTAGAGGTCCTTACTTTGATGGTACTAATTTTGCTAGTTGGAAGCATAAAATGAAAATGCATATTCTTGGACATAACCCCGCTGTTTGGGCTATTGCGTGTGTTGGTTTGCAAGGTGACTTCTTTGAAGGGAGAGAACCAAACCGTGAAGCTACCGCGGAAGAGTTGAAGATGTTGCAATACAATGCTCAAGCTTGTGATATTCTCTTCAACGGATTGTGCCCCAAAGAATTCAACAAAACCAGCCGCCTTGAGAATGCAAAGGAAATTTGGGATACTTTGATTGATATGCACGAAGGTACCGACTCAGTCAAGGAATCCAAGTTGGATGTGCTTCAAAGACAACTTGACAAGTTCAAGATGAAGGATGGCGAAGGTGTCGCTGAAATGTACTCTAGGCTTGCTCTCATCACTAATGAGATTGCCGGCTTAGGAAGTGAAGAGATGACCGATAAATTCATCATCAAGAAGATCCTAAGAGCCTTGGATGGAAAATATGATACCGTGTGCACATTGATCCAAATGATGCCCAATTACAAAGATCTCAAGCCAACGGAAGTGATTGGAAGAATTGTTGCTCATGAGATGTCACTTAAGGATAAAGAGGAACTTCACAACAAATCAAGTGGTGCCTATAAAGCCTCATGTGAAGCCCCTACATCATCAAGTGAGAAACAAGACTTCAATGAAGAATTGAGCTTAATGGTGAAGAACTTCAACAAGTTCTACAAGAGTAGAAGCAAAGATAGAAGCTCCAAATCAAGGTCCTACAATGACAAAAGATCTTCTAGTCGAGAGCGAAACTGTTACAGTTGTGGAAGACCCGGACACTATTCCAACGAGTGTACGGCTCCCTACAAGAGAAGAGAAGATTCTCCAAAAAGAAGAAGCAAAGGATCACCACCAAGAGAGAGAAGGAGTAGAGATGATCTTTATGAACGAAGATACTCACGGAGAAGCAAGGACTCGGAAAGGAAGAAAAAATCATCAAGGAGCTACACAAGACGAAGACATCAAGCTCATGTTGGTGAATGGGTATCCGGATCCGACTCCAACAGCCACTCCGAGAGAAGTTATCACTCCGACTCCGAAGATACTCAAGATGAAGGTGTTGCCGGTCTAGCACTTGTGTCAACCAACTCCTACGACATATTTGACTCACCAAATGAAGGAATTGGAAGATGCTTCATGGCCAAAGGTCCTAAGGTAACACACCCCGAGTATGTTGATTTCAATAGTGATGAGGATGACTTGTCAGGAGATGATTTGATTGGTGACAACTCTAGTGATGAATACTATTATGAAAGACCAATTAATCATGCTAATCAAGATAAAACGAGTGACAATGATAAGGAGAAGATTGAGGCCCTAACTAAAGAACTAAAAACTCTTAAGTTAGCTCATGACACTATCTTCGAAGATCATCGAGAACTTTTAAGAGCTCATGAGAAACTACGCTTTGAAAAGCTCAATCTTGAGCAAGAGCATGAGTTCTTAAAGGCAATCAATGATGATCTCCGCAAGAAAAGTTCTTATTACATTGCCAAGCGTTTACTCTTATCCACTTACATGCCTCAAGTCAAGTCTAACAAGAAAGATTCTTCCGCTAGGAGTAACAATGATCATGCTAAATCCAATATTGTTGCTTCTAGTAGTTCTCTTGATTCCACTAATGATTCTCTTAGCCAAGTTACACTTGAGCAAGAAAATAGCTTATTGAAGGGAATTATAGAGAAAGGAGTGTACAAAAGCCTTGCCGGGAGTAAGCAATTCGAGGAAATTGTGCGCAAGCAAGGAATGCACCGGAAGAATCAAGGTGTTGGTTTTGAACGAAAGTTCAATGCCAATGGAGTTGAATGGGAAGAAGATCAATACCCCAAGACGAAGTTTGTCCCTCAACAAGAGAAGTTTTTCAAAGGGACACAAGCTCAAGATGATCTTCCACCACAATACTACGAGCAAAAAGGCAAGGACAAGCTTCAAGAGGAAATTGATGCATTTGAAGAAGCTCCTAAGACCTTAGTCAAGTGGATTCCCAAGACTACTTCAAGTTCCACTTCATCAAGTACGACTACAACTCCAAGGATTCCCATCAAGATGATGTGGATCCAAAAGAAGAAGAACTAGAGAGTTCTTGAGGGTGACTCCGCCAACATACTTCACTCTTATCATTTTGGCAAGAACAAGTGCAATCAACTTCCACATCTTGCACTAGTTCAAGGAGTCACAAACCCTCTTGTTGGTAAGACAAGGGACAAGGTAACCTAAAGTTTTCATGGACATCATCTTTTGTGTGCATCACTCTATGTCTATGGATATCCTTGTTTGTTCCTTGTGGGACTAACCCATGTAGGTATTGAAAGTGCAATTCACTCAAAAGGATAGCTCCAAGAGATCTACATCAACATTGAGCATCCACATCTTCAATATCTACATGAAGTCATCATCGACAAAACCCAAGGTTAGTTCATCCCTCTTAGGGGGGATATCACATCTAGGGGGAGCTTTACTCTAAGACTTGAGCTAAAGCAACTCTAAAGATGTGAACAAAGCAATGCTTTATGTAAAAGTGGTAACCCCACTTGAGCTTAAACGATGAGTATGACCTACGATCAAGTGTTCTCACTTGAGTCCTAAGTCAATATACTCATATATAGATGACCTAGTCATCGCAAATTGCTTGATAGATGCTAGAATTGGTTGTGCATGCTTTGCCACATATTTCATTTGCCATCTCATTGTGTGAGCATGCTGATTGCATATTTTACTCATTCGAGGACATCCACTTGTTGCTTTGATGTTTGGCTTTATCTTCTTTTGCCAAGTGGATGGACAAGAATGCCTAACAACCTCCTCTAGCTATCTATGCTTTTCTCGTCTCAAACTCTATTCATGCTGCATCACAAAATTTGATCAAGTCAGATTCGAACCACTCTGTGTGAGGAGCACTCGGAGTCCCCGATTCGTCATAGACTTAAACTTCCAAAACCTCTTTATGAATCTCGGTCTGACCGATACTCCATTTCGGTCCTACCGAGTTCATTAAGTTGATCTAGGTTTTCGATCTCGGTGCAACCGATTTGAACTTTTCGGTCACACCGAGTTGCAATAACTGCACACAATTTTGCATCTCGGTGCCACCGAGTCGTTCCACTCAGTCACACCGACAGGGTCGGGCTATATATAGTGACGGGCAGAATTTTGGAAATTTCTCCGAAACCTCCTCGCCCGCGCGATAGCCTGCTCTGCCCCCGAGGTCTCCGGATCGTCTCCTCACCGCCAGCAGCCTCCAGTCGCTGGTCTTCGCCGCCGTCAACGGATTTCTGCCCCGCCGTTGCCGCCGTAGCAAGTCCACGCCAAACTAGGGTATGGAATTGATCATTGTGCTATTCCTCAATCTGATTCCTAGCACATTGTGATCATCATGAATCTTGCCACGATTGATAAACTTCTATCCAGTCAAAACGCTCGTAGATTAGGTTTAATTCGAAAATTTTAGGGTTAGGTTTCCGCCGAAACCATCTCGGACCCACCGAGTTGAAAAACTCGGTCCCACCGATCTGGCTTTTGCCATTGCACAAGTTAAACTCGGTCTGACCGAGAATAACTTTTCGGTGCGACCGATTTTGGAATTCTGTGAAACCCTAGCAGTCTCGGTGCCACCGAACTGTGACTCGGTCTGACCGAGTTCACCAGTTCTGGTGCCAAAACTGCTTCGGTGTCACCGAGTTTGAAAATCGGTAGATCCGAGATGCTTTCTGTGGAAAACTAAAACCAAGTTTTTGGATTATTCTTTTGCAAAAATCTCTGCTTTTTGTGATGCTCATCCACTCTATCTTATCCATAATCTATTCACAGGGTCAGCAGTCAGTGAGCAACATGTCTGATCAAAGTGACAGCCAAAACCTCTCAGAGCAGCAAGTTGTGATGAGTGAGGGCACTAGCCCCTCAAGTTCTTCTGATGATGGCAGCAGGAGCACACCCAGCAATCTGCCTAAGGCTGCCACACGTCAAAGAAAGAAGAGAACATCTGATTCTGAGGATGAAGACTATGTGGCAGAGGAAGAGGCCACTTCCAAAAGGGTTGAGCCAGCTCAAGGCTCAAAGCCAGGCCTGAAAATTAAGAGGCCAGCAGGGAGGCAGCCAATGTCAAAGGCTAGAGCCTCAACCGAGAAGCCTGCACCTGCTCCCATTGAGCCCATTGCTGCTGAAAGCAAAAAGAGGAAGGAGAGAGTAAAGAAGACTGTAGCCAAAGTGCTTGGGAGAGCCTCCATCATGGTAGAGGAGGAGGAGGAAGAAGAGGTTGCTGCACCAGCACCCAAGGCAGCCAAACTTATGGGAGATGCCATAAGGTCAGGGGGAGCTGCATCCAAGCCCAAGGAAGCTCCTAAGGCTGCACCTAAGCCTAAGATAGCACCAAAGAGGAACACAAGGAGTATACCTGCTGCAGAAAAGAACAAGGCCCCAGTGCCTGAAGCTATTGAAGAAGAGGAAGAGAATGTCCTCCGGAAGCTAAAGCCCAAGATCCCAGACCACAACGATGCTCATCCTGTGGCTGAGGACATGAAGCTCAGGAGAGACTCAGGGCTGAGAAAGTGGAGAGAAGCAGACCCGTATGCTTCTAGGAGAAGGACTGCCATGGATTACAGGTTTCATACAAAGGAGCAACAAGACTTTTATGAGACTGTTTTTCTTGACAAGAAGCCAATCGTTTGTGACATGAGATGGGTCGACTGGACCTACATCAAGGAGAATGAGGAGTACTTCCCAGGAGTTCAGGACAGCTTCAGAGCGTGTGGAGTAGAGGACTTCATTGGGCAGAAGCTCACAAAGTGGAACGAGGAACTCATCATGCAGTTCTACTCCACAGCTCACTTTTATCCGGATGGAAGAATTACATGGATGTCTGAGGGTACAAGGTACCAATCTACAGTGGCTGAGTGGGCACAGATCATCAATGCCCCAGAAGAGCAAGATGAGGACTTGGATATCTATGCCAAGAAGAAGATGGACCATAACTCCATGTCCAACATGTATAAGGAAATTCCCAATGAAGCTCTTGACACATTCAAGTTTGGGTCAGTGCACTATCTGCTCTCAGGATTGCCTACGATCAACTGGATCCTTAGGCACACCCTTCTGCCCAAATCTGGAGATCACAAGATGATCAGAGGTCACGCGATCAACTTGCTTCATGTCTTTGACGTGCCTCCGAAATTCAAGGTCATGAGTCTCATTGTGGAAACCATTAAGAGGACAGCTGCAGATCAGAAGAGGAGCTGTGGATATGCCCCTCAGATTCAGGAGCTCATCAACTCCAAGATGGGCACGGGCATATACTTGTTGGATAAGGAACACCTGCCCATCCGTCCAGATTTTGAGAACAATGAAGTTGTGATGACAGAGAATGAGCCATCGTCTGCACAAGCATTTGCAAAGAAGGAGAAGGCGAAGAAGGAAAAAGCTGCCAGGATGCCTACTCAAGAGGAGGCATCTGACTATTTCTTGAAGACCAAGCAAGAGAAGCTCAGTTACTTGATTGCATCCTCGCTGAGAATTGAGCAGAGTCTAGCCAACCTTACTAAAAATCAGCAGAGCCTAGAGAGGATCATGGAACAGAAGTTCTATGACTTGGATGTCAAGGTAACAGAAGTTCAGTCTGTAGTGGAGCAGCTCCAGGAGGACATGAATGAGAGGAGAGGCAGGACCACAACTCATGCTTTTTCTAGAGTGCCACGAGGCCCGAGGTCGTCTGCACTGCCAGTCGCTGACACCAGATCCACCACCTCAGCACCAGCTACAGCCTCAACTCCAGCGTCTACCTCAGCTCCAACTCCTGCAACTACTTCAGCATCTACAGAAGCCTTTGTCCTTGGAGTGATTCGGACTCCACCACCACCTGAAGATCAAGCCTGAGCGTTGATCTAGTGCTATGCATTTTCTGGAAACTTTTTGGTAACTTGTTGCCAAAGGGGGAGAAGATGTATAGATCATAGGCTTCGAGAGAGAGTGTTGCTTTTCTCTCTTGTTTTATTTAGTGGTTTTTTGAACTTTGTTTGCTTTTGAGTGCTTGATACTATGTCATTATTTGTGAGACATCGATGATCATGTGTTTGATCATAAGCTACTCTTAATGTTTGCTTAATGCTTGCTTAAATATCATCATTATATCTATCATTTGTGATCATTCACTATTCTTGGTGATGAGTGCATGTATTTCATTCTTATCATTTTGAGCGCTCCACCAAGATGTATGTGACATGGAAGAGTAACCCATGACTCTAACTCATTGTGCATTTGCAGTCCAAAGCAAATTTTAAATATGCACAAATTTAGGGGGAGCTCTTACTTATCACATACTTCTCAAAGCGACGATATATTTCATGCTTATTATCATTTGTCAAAGCTTTGATCTATATGTTGTCATCAATTACCAAAAAGGGGGAGATTGAAAGTGCAACTATCCCTAGGTGGTTTTGGTAATTCATAACAACATATAGCTCATTGAGCTAATGCTATTCCAAGATGATTATTTCAGGAAAGCTCAATGATTGGCATGGCATGGATATGAAAGTGGAACCCTCAAAATGCTAAGGACAATGGATTGGCTCAAGCTCAAAAGCTCAAGACTCTTCACTTCATATTTTAGTGATCCAAGATCACATTGAGTCCATAGGAAAAGCCAATACTATTAAGGAGGGATGAGGTGTTGCTTAATGAGCCTCTTGCTTCATGTGCTTAGTGATATGCTCCAAAACCCTCAACTACTTTCCCATATCCACATATGACCTAAACTCTAAGCCAAACTCGGTCCTACCGATTTTTCCTATCCGGCACCACCGAGTTTCACTTGTCATTAGCCACTGCCAAAACCCTAGCAATTCGGTTCTACCGATAAGGTTTTCGGTCCCACCGAGATGGGGTTGCAATCTCTCTGTTTCCCTTTCGTAACTTTTCGGTCCCACCGAAAGAGCGAATCGGTCCCACCAAGATTGCAATGTAAACTCAGTGTTTCCCCTTTGTAACTTTTCGGTCTCACTGAGTTCCACTCGGTCCCACCGAAAGAGCAAATCGGTCCCACCGATTTTGCCTGACCAACTCTCTGGTTAGCTAATTACCAAACTCGGTCTCACCGAGTTTGTGTAATCGGTCTCACCGAGATTACGTTATGCCCAAACCCTAACCGAATCGGTCCCACCGAGTTGCATGTCAGTCCCACCGAAATTCCTAACGGTCACTAGGTTTACATTTTCGGTCCGACCGAGTTTTATGATTCGGTCCCACCGAGATTGGAAAACTGTGTAACGGTTGGATTTTGTGTGGAGGCTATATACCCCTCCACCTCTTTCTCATTTGAAGAGAGAGCCATCAGAACACACACATCATTCCAACTCATTTGTTCTGAGAGAGAACCACCTACTCATGTGTTGAGATCAAGACATTCCATTCCTCTAGCCTTCCCAAGTTGCTTTCCACTCAAATCTTCTTTCCACCAAATCCAAATCCTATGAGAGAGAGTTGAGTGTTGGGGAGACTATCATTTGAAGCACAAGAGCAAGGAGTTTATTACCTACACACCATTTGTTACTTCTTGGAGAGTGGTGTCTCCTAGATTGGCTAGGTGTCACTTGGGAGCCTCCGACAAGATTGTGGAGTGAACCAAGGAGTTTGTAAGGGCAAGGAGATCGCCTACTTCGTGAAGATCTACCGCTAGTGAGGCAAGTCCTTCGTGGGCGATGGCCATGGTGGGATAGACAAGGTTGCTACTTCGTGGACCCTTTGTGGGTGGTTGCTTCTTCGTGGACCCTTCGTGGGTGGAGCCCTCCGTGGACTCGCGCAACCGTTGCCCTTGGGTGGAGCCCTGTGTGGACTCGCGCAACCGTTACCCTTCGTGGGTTGAAGTCTCCATCAACGTGGATGTAGGATAGCACCACCTATCCGAACCACGGGAAAAACATCCGTGTCTCCAATAGCGTTTGAATTCTCCAAAACCTTCCCTTTATATTCTTGCAAGTTGCATGCTTTACTTTCCGCTGCCAATTTACTCTTTGCATGCTTGCTTGAATTGTGTGATGATTACTTGACTTGTCCTAAAATAGCTAAAATCTGTCAAGAACTAAAATTGGGAAAAGGTTAAGTTTTTATTTGGTCAAGTAGTCTAATCACCCCCCCTCTAGACATACTTTCGATCCCACAGACTTGATCCAACGACACCAGACAAAGGGGTCGACGGCGCTGGGGCTCCCGGACAGATCGGCGGGGTCGGAAGGGCTCGGTGGCCGCGGGGTCGACGGAGATGTGGCGGCGGCCACGCTCGGTTGTGCTCGGCAGAGAGAGTGGAGGGGTGGGCGAGCTCCAGGGAGAAGGAGAGGGGAGAGTGGGCGCTAGGGTTAGGAGGGGGAGAGAGCCGGGGCGTGCCTTATCCTCGCCGGGGAGCGGCGGATGGCCGACACGGTGACGCCCTGGCCGGTGGATGGCCGCCACCTCCCCTGCTTCTTTGTAGCAAGGAAGAAGACAACAGGGGAAGGCAGGCTAGGCCGCCACTGTGCACTTGGCCCAGTGCACAGTGGGATCTTTTTTTCCTCTTTTTTTTAGCCTTCCTTTACTATTTTTCTTTTTATTGACCTGTTTTGCATTTTTTAGTACCTTGGGTTTTGTTTTGAACAAAACTTGGCACATAATTCTAGCACGATATAATGAGATGGAAACAAAAAGTATGGAGTGAAAAGGAGATGTCTAACCATTTATAGAAATTGAAAAGGCCAATTTTAAATGCTGTTGGACCACTAAATAATTTCCAGGGGCACTTTGGGAATCCAAAAGAGGTTGTTTCCAATATGAAAAATATCTAGGGATTATTTGCCACACCTTGAACATTTTTAATTTGAAGTTTGACAAATTTGAATTTTGACCTTAGATTGGATTTGAATTTGAATGGTGATTTGGATCAAGTGAAGGTTAGCAACAGTAACATGATGACATGGCACCATTAACAAGGGATTACTGTAGCGTAACACTGGGGGTGTTACAAATCTCCTCCACTACAAGAAATCTCGTCCCGAGATTTAAGTGCGGAAGTAAAGAGTAACTTCGGGAGAACTGACCCATATAGGGTTAATTGTCTGGTGAACAATTCAGGGAATGAGGCAGAAGTATCTCTCGAGTTGAAACTTAATTAACATCGAGAGAAAGTATGAAGGTACCATAGGAAGTTTCAAGCGAATAGACAAACGATTGATACCTGAACAAAGTGTGAGGAAGGGGTTCAGAGCATCGGGAACAGATCATCTCTTGAAAGGTGGCTCGTGACAAGATACGAAGCCAAATGCAAGAATATTTCGGAATCAAAGATATACAGGAGAGTCAGGTTTCGATCATGTGGACCTGTGGGTTATGGGCCCACCATGTGGGTTAAAATAGAAGGAGCGATGACATCTTGCACGGTCATGAAAGCAAGGCATGTCAATGGGTAGCCTGTCAGTTATGTCGGCCAACAACGTCAGTACCAAGGGCGAGGGACAAAGAGAACCATTTTCCTGCTCGTTGAACGAGGCGGGCCATTAGGCAAGGTTCTCGTCCATCGGTGGCTACCGAAATGTCATCAACAATAGTAACATGGTCTTTACTCACAGAGTTGTACATTGAGGTGCTTACCTAAGCAGGAAATTATCTCTACTGAGATAAGTTAGTTTACCGAAAAGGTTAAAAAAAAGAATGGAAAGGAAAAATATGATCAATATATTAATCAGAACAATGGAAAGGAAAATGTGTTTAAACACATACTTCAGGGGTATATCCTTCCCAAGGACAAGCAGAGCATGGTATCCATGACAGGATAGAAGTATAAAACCATTTAGTGAAGGGGAAAGGAATTTCACGACGTTGCCCATACAACGGTGTTTGGATAATTGATAAAGAAGATTTAGTATCATGCTTCAAATGTTCTAATTGGAGATTGGATTACCACAGACATGCTTCGAGATAACATTGACATGGTTTGAAGCAAGGTCAGGCTTTGGATACACCAAGGATCCATCGGAACAACTTAGGAAATAAGTCATACAATTTTAGGAGGGAAAAGATGAGGGTGTGGCCGACGGGCTTAGCAACAATCCACCGACATGCCAAAAAGGATGTATTTCCAAAATTAAATGAACAAGTTTGTGTTGGGAAAGGAAAGAATGTTGTGATGATAACATAAATCATCGAGGGGGAGGATTGTATTTCTCATCATGAATTCTATTGATATCCTGGAAAAGCTCAGAGTGTTGATGATGATCACGACAGGTTTTGTCGAGGTACTATGAAGAGGCCATCGAACAGCGACGACATCAAGCAAGAGGAATGATGAAGAGAAAGGTTATTGGAACCACGGATGCGACACAACCTCGAAATCAAGCTTGTTGTTTGAGGTGAAATGATAAGATGAGGAAGATCGACATAAGCTTACTTCATCGTCGGTAGTTGTGCTCTGGGTAGAAGGACCGGGTAGCACAGTTAAAATTAGCTCGATAATGATATAGCCGATCAGGCTAGGTATGATGTGATGGGGTATAAAGCTTCTCAGTATCAAGTACTAGGTGTAATTGAAGGAAATATGCCCTAGAGGCAATAATAAAGCTATTATTTATTTCCTTATATCATGATAAATTTTTATTATTCATGCTAGAATTGTATTAACTGGAAACGTAATACATGTGTGAATACATAGACAAATAGAGTGTCACTAGTATGCCTCTACTTGACTAGCTCGTTAATCAAAGATGGTTATGTTTCCTAACCATGGACAAAGAGTTGTTATTTGATTAACGAGATCACATCATTAGGTGAATGATCTGATTGACATGACCCATTCCATTAGCTTAGCACCCGATCGTTTAGTATGTTGCTATTGCTTTCTTCATGACTTATACATGTTCCTATGACTATGAGATTATGCAACTCCCGTTTGCCGGAGGAACACTTTGTGTGCTACCAAACGTCACAACGTAACTGGGTGATTATAAAGGTGCTCTACAGGTGTCTCCAAAGGTACATGTTGGGTTGCGTATTTCGAGATTAGGATTTGTCACTCCGATTGTCGGAGAGGTATCTCTGGGCCCTCTCGGTAATGCACATCACATAAGCCTTGCAAGCATTGCAACTAATGAGTTAGTTGTGAGATGATGTATTACGGAACGAGTAAAGAGACTTGCCGGTAACGAGATTGAACTAGGTATTGAGATACCGACGATCGAATCTCGGGCAAGTAACATACCAATGACAAAGGGAACAACGTATGTTGTTATGCGGTCTGACCGATAAAAGATCTTCGTAGAATATGTAGGAGCCAATATGAGCATCCAGGTTCCGCTATTGGTTATTGACCGGAGACGTGTCTCGGTCAGGTCTACATTGTTCTCGAACCCGTAGGGTCCGCACGCTTAAGGTTTCGATGACAGTTATATTATGAGTTTATGCATTTTGATGTATCGAAGTTTGTTCGGTGTCCCGGATGTGATCACGGACATGACGAGGAGTCTCGAAATGGTCGAGACAT